>NC_091153.1:57520795-57528295 GCF_040958095.1 Procambarus clarkii
TCAACCCCCAGGTCTTTCTCTCTCTCTCTGACTCTTGAAGTATTTCATCTCCCAAATGATACCTTGTATCTCGTCTCCTGCTTCCTACCCCTATCTTCATTACATTACATTTGCTTGGGTTAAACTCTAACAGCCATTTGTTCGACCATTCCTGTAGCTTGTCCAGGTCTTCTTGAAGCCTCAAGCTTTCCTCCTCTGTCTTAACCCTTCTCATAATTTTGGCGTCGTCAGCAAACATTGAGAGGAATGAGTCTATACCCTCTGGGAGATCATTTACGTATATCACAAACAGGATAGGTCCAAGTACAGAGCCCTGTGGGACTCCACTGGTGACTTCACGCCTTTCTGAGGTCTCACCCCTCACTGTAACTCTCTGCTTCCTATTGCTTAGGTACTCCCTTATCCACTGGAGCGCCCTACCAGTTACTCCTGCCTGTTTCTCCAGCTTATGCATCAACCTTTTATAGGTTACTGTGTCAAAGGCTTTCCGACAGTCCAAAAAAATGCAGTCCGCCCATCCTTCTCTTTCTTGCTTAATCTTTGTCACCTGATCGTAGAATTCTATCAAGCCTGTAAGGCAAGATTTACCCTCCCTGAACCCATGTTGATGGGTTGTCACGAAGTCTCTTCTCTCCAGATGTGTTACTAGGTTTTTTCTCACAATCTTCTCCATCACCTTGCATGGTATACAAGTTAAGGACACTGGCCTGTAGTTCAGTGCCTCTTGTCTGTCACCCTTTTTGTATATTGGTACTACATTAGCAGTCTTCCATATTTCTGGTAGGTCTTCCGTTTCCAGTGACCTACTATACACTATGGAGAGTGGCAAGCAAAGTGCTCCTGCACATTCTTTCAATACCCATGGTGAGATTCCGTCCGGCCCAACAGCTTTTCCCACATCCAGCTCCAATAGGTGCTTCTTGACCTAATCTTTTGTAATTTCGAACCTATCCAAGGTCAACTGGTTTGCTGCAACCTCTCCTAGCGCCGTGACATCTCCCTGTTCTATTATAAAGACCTCCTGGAACCTTTTGTTGAGTTCTTCACACAACTCTTTGTCATTCTGTGTGTACCTGTCCTCGCCCACCCTAAGTTCCATCACCTGTTCCTTCACTGTTGTCTTCCTCCTGATGTGACTGTGTAGTAGCTTTGATTCGGTTTTGGCTTTATTAGCTATATAATTTTCATACCTTTTCTCAGCTGCTCTTCTCACACGAACATACTCGTTCCTGGTTCTCTGGTATCTCTCTCTACTTTCTGGTGTTCTGTTATTACGGAAGTTCCTCCATGCCATTTTGTTCAGCTCCTTTGCTTTCATACATTCCTTATTAAACCACGGATTCTTCCTTTGCTTCTCTGCTTTTTTCCTGTCGGGCTGGGACAAACCTGCTTACAGCCTCCTGACATTTTTGGGTGACATAGTCCATCATGTCTTGTACGGACTTGGTTCCGAGTTCTGTGTCCCAATGTATATCCCATAGGAATTTATTCATCTCCTCATAGTTTCCCTTTCGGTACGCCAGCCCTTTGTTTCCCAGTTCTTTTTTGGGGGTGATAATTCCTAGCTCAACCAGGTACTCAAGGCTCAATACACTATGATCACTCATTCACAAGGGGGCTCCAAACTTAACTTCCCTTATATCCGACTCATTTAGGGTAAATATCAGATCAAGCAAGGCTGGTTCATCCCCTCCTCTCATTCTTGTCGGTCCCTTAACGTGTTGACTTAAAAATTTTCTTGTTGCCACATCCAGCAGCTTAACTCTCCATGTGTCTGGGCCTCCATGTGGGTCTCTGTTCCCTCAATCTATCTTCCCATGGTTGAAGTCTCTCATGATTAGTAGTCTGGATCCGTTGCTGCTAGCCACAGAAGCTGCTCTCTCTATTATATTGATGGTGGCCAAGTTGTTTCTATTATATTCCTGTCTGGGTCTTCTGTCATTCGGTGGGGGGTTATATATGACTACTACTATAATTTTCTGTCCTCTAGGTGCTATGGTGCCTGATATGTAGTCACTGAAACCTTCACAGTTCTGAATTACCACCTGTTCGAAACTCCAACCTTCTCTTAGTAGCAAAGATACACCATCTCCTCCTCTTCCTTCTCTCTCTTTCCTCACTACATAGTAGCCCTGTGGAAACACTGCGTTTGTTATGATTTTCGTTAGCTTTGTTTCTGTGAGTGCTATTATGTCTGGGTTTTCTTCCAGTGCCCATTCTCCGAGTTCACTTGTTTTATTTGTAATCCCATCTATGTTAGTGTACATCGCCTTGAAGCTCACTTTCTTCTGTTAATTTTCTTGTTCCTTTCTTGGCGAGCATTCTGCTGGTGTGGGAAGCTGTTCCGTGGGTGAGAAGATCTGTGAGGTGGTTTGCAGGATCTCAGAGGATTTTGGGGTTGGGGGTGGAGGTTTAAGGGAAGGGGGGACAGGTAGGGTGTGGGTTAAGGAGATAGGGGGGACATGGCAGATATGGGATGAAGGGGGAGGGGGACAGGTGTGTGTGTGTGTGTGTGTGTGTGTGTGTGTGTGTGTGCGTGCGTGTGTGTGTGTGTGTGTGTGTGTGTGTGTGTGTGTGTACTCACCTCTTTGTACTCACGTTTTGTGCTTGCAGGGGTTGAGCTTTGGCTCTTTGGTCCAGCCTCTCAACTGTCAATCAACTGGTGTACAGAGTCCTGAGCCTACTGGGCTCTATTATATCTACATTTAAAGCTGTGTATGGAGTCAGACTCCACCACATCACTGCCTGATGCATTCCATCCATTAACTACTCTGTCACTGAAAAAGTTCCTTCTAACGTCCTTGTGGCTCATTTGGGTACTCAGTTTCCACCTGTGTCGCCTTGTTCACGTACCACCAATGTTGAATAGTTTATCCTTGGTTATCCGGTCGATTCCCATGAGGATTTTTTAGGTTGTGATCATGTCTCCACTACTCCTCTGTCTTCCATTGTCGTAAGGTGCATTTCCCGCAGCCTTTCCTCATAACTCATGCCTCTTAGTTCTGGGACTAGTCTAGTGGCATAACTTTGAACTTTTTCCAGCTTAGTCTTGTTGTCGGAAAATCCGACAGCATTTAATATATCATACAGACAGATAATAATTGCTGCTGTATTTCCAACAAGTTACCCATAGAAAACATAACTTGTAGTGGAATTACCGTCTATAGAAAACGGGATATCATCACCACATACTATTATAAATTCACCAGCTATTCTGCTGGGAATTATTCTTAAATACATTAGTCTTTGGACTTTACCATCATAAAAACATTCATATAAATTAACTTAATTATCAATATTGAAGTAGAGTAAATGTGACCCTTCTATCACTTTCTGTCATCTGGACAATGTAAGCCAGGCATCAGGAGTGAGGAAGGAGGGGCAGCCATTGTTTATACTGAGACCAGAGGCGCAGGGAGCAATTCGGCTCCTGTTAATTTTACTTGGATGAAGTGTTATGGAAACCAAAGGTGTACCATTATCACACGCTGTCAACAAATTCAAGTTAAGTGTTCTACCGAAACCCATTTATCTATCATTAGTGGCCATTAATGTCATTGGGTAGGGTGGACCGGTTAGAGCACGAGATCGCCTCATACTAAAGGTAATTAAGCCAGGTCTTTAAGGTTCCATGTACAGTGTTTTCTCTGATATAGTTGTCATATATAGGATTCTGGCTTCACAGCTAGCGCCCTTTTGACAGGTCAAGACGAGGAAGCATGCTTTGTGCATCAGTTACCAGGGTGATGGAAGCTACCTTAAAGAGGGAAAATGTGGTGTCTACATCCTGGTTATACCTGGTGGACTAAGGCCTGCTGTACAAATAAGATAAGGAACCTCTTCAATGTATGTAGTCTAATACTGTAGTTTGATTGGCTGCATATATATAAATTAAATTAATATAAACCCCCCTAATGTGTAGAGGATCGATTTGTGAGATTATGAGATTATTGCAGAAATACAGTCCACTTAACATCATACAAATTGCTATCGAAGTATATAAATTAACGTAAATATAAATTCTATAGAAATTCATATAAATTAAATAAATATAAATTGCACAGGTCGGTTCCCACAATATTCGGTCCTTTGAACCCACATTTGGTCATCTTAGTACCGGATGAACCAGTTAACCAGTGGATTCATTACATATACTAGTGCAGTGTGATTTAAACAAAGCCAGCAGTCAATGACGGCGGCGTTGACTCGTGCGAGTTCACGAGCCCCGCTCAGTTCAGATCAGCCTTAGTCAGCGGTTTCATGCTCACCCACAGATATTTGGTGGCGTGTTATTCTGTGAAATGACAGCGCTAATATTGAAGCCAGCCAAATTAGTGGCTGTGTCGCGAGATTGTTCACGGATTTCGTGGTGTTAAATTTCGCGAGAGATTATCCACGAATTTCGTGGAGTTTATTTCGCGAGGTCACTAATAATATTTAATACTTCTTGATAATATTAGAAGTTCATAGAGGCTAATTAAGAGGCTATTATCAATAATTGTGTATATTATTTCTCCAAAATAGAGAATTATTTAATATATATTGCACTAGTGATCACAGTATAATATTTACTAATTGCCAACCCACAACAGGGTAGGATATTTACCAATGACTAGTTGAACTATTATTGCTCATCCTAGTCCCATTATTACCATAGTCAGTTGTACTATATTCAACAACCTAACACCATTAATGAATGGTCCAGACCCTATTTTGGGTGTAATTTTTATCAACTCGAGTTGAGTTGTATATATAATAATTTACTTATGATCATTACACCTTTGAGTGATTAATTAGTGTCTCTACCATCCTAGGGTGATATAGAAGAGCTAACCTAAAGGTACTTCCAGTGACACTGGTTTATCACTCAAATCATTAGTGTGTATGATTGTATATATATAATGTGTATTAATTTTAAGTGCTAACCTCTAGTAGAGGTAGGATTATTGCCTAGTGAGTGCAGAATTTGACCCTAGGCTACCATCAGTGCTTGTTCAGTATTATGAGCAGCCCAAGTACAAGCCCCACAAGGCTTCACCAACTAGCCAGTATGAATAATGCAGGGAGAATGAAAAGAACACTTGCAGGTCTTAAAGGCCACTTAACAAGACAGATCAAGAAATGTGAAGATTTGTCACAACAATCTCAAGTTGATTATGCTGACCTGGAAAGCTATTATCAAGCAGCTGCAGGTAAATTTGAGCAAATCAAATGCCAAATAGCAACTTATGTGGCTGAACTTGCCAACACCAATTTATCAGAAACAGAAATAGACGACATTATGGTTGATCTTGCGAATTATGAAGATCACACTCAGGCCACATTACAGCCTTACGTCAAATTAATTGCCCAGAACAAGGCAACAACAACAGCAACAACAACAACAGTTGCATCTAATACGAGTCAAGCAGAAGCTCGACTCCCTCCAATTAATTTACCCACTTTCTCAGGAAAAGATGAGGAAGATTGGGACAAATTTTGGAACAAATTCGTTGACCTTGTAGACTCAAAACAATCTTTACCAAAGAGTAGTAAATTCTCTTATTTGCAAGGCCAATTATCAGGTGAGGCTAAAACAGTAGTATCCCATCTGAGATTAACTAATGACGGCTATGATCTGGCAGTAAAACTCCTCAAGGATAATTATGCTGATCCAGAAGTAAGAACATCACATTTAGTTCATGAGCTGTTGCATTTACCCCCACCGGAGGCTTCAGCTGATTCACTCCAAGTCTTCAAGCTGGAGATAGAATCATTGATCAATGCCCTCAGCCTGACAGCAGATACAAACGGGGCTGAGTGGGTCTTGAAAATAATTGTCCAGGAGAAAATACCTAGGGACATATTGAGACAAATGAGTGCTCATTACAATAAAAGTATCTTATCCATGAATGAAATATCTGAAGGTTTAAAGTCAGTAGTTCATCAATTACGAACACATGACAAATTAAAACCACCAAGTAAACCCTCAGAAACCAATAATAGTAAACCACAGAGTACCAAAGGTACTCCAAATCAATCTAGACAATATAATTCAACACCAAAGTGGAACAATAGCAGTGTGGGCGTATATGTAGTGGGACCCTCCAAGCCTATAGTTAATGTGTCACCCAAGAACGTGACACCAAAGGGTACTGGAAGCTATGGAACATGTTTGTTCTGCAATGAGAAATATTCAATGTACCACTGCCCTAATTTTCCTGATAGTGACGGCTGTGTTGAGCGACTCAAAGATTTGCAACATTGCACGAGGTGCCTCAGGAAACATAACATCAACGACTGTGATACCCAATTACACACCTGAAATAGGTGTAACAAAGGTCAGCACCATGCAGCATTGTGCAGAGACACCAAAACATCGTCTCCAAACCCCAAGGTGGAAGATAGCATTCCCACCACAGTACAGTACTGCAAGGTGCAACAAACAAAGAGTGCCCAATCGGCAAAGTCTAAAGGTAATACGACTTTGCCTACTGCCCAAATTACCATCCTGAATAAGCGGGCCAAGGTCCATACCCGTGGGTTGTTTGACCAAGGATCCCAGAGAACATATGTCACTAAAAGATTGGCAGATGAACTACAATTAAGGCCTGTAGCCCAGATGTCATTCAAAATCTCAGGGTTTGTAACAGATGCTGGACCTCAAGTCTACCAGGTGGTACAACCATCAGTACGTTTAGGCAGGTACGTCTGTCGAGTACAAGCCATTGTGGTGGACAAAATACCAGTAGACCTACAAGTTCAAGGTCTGAGAGCAACAGTCAAATTCCTGAGAAATAGAGGAATAAAATTGGCAGATAATATTAAGTCTGATCACCTCACCGACTTCGGTCTCCTTGTAGGGACAGACTATTGTCATCGATTCATCGGTAGCCCTACTAAATATCAGGGCATAACCATGTTAAACTCTGCAGGAGGTAAATTACTCTCAGGCCCAGTATCAAGCCTGAGGAGACCTATGCCTGCAGATAAACAATACCAATAGAAATCTAAATTTGTCAGCTGATTATATTTCTCCAGTAGCATTATACTAAGGAGATTACAGCTGACTATACCAACAGAGGTTGATGTTAGTATCATCATTTAAAGATGAAGATGAGTTCATGAGGCTTCAGTGGCAAATCAGTGAACAGTAGCCTAAAACAGCTACAAGTCACTGTGACCAATGTCACTGAACACACTACAGTCTCAGAACCATACTTTGCTTTAATGATGAGCTATTCAATCCTCTGAATCAATTAACTGAATTAAACCCCAATAAATCTGATGACTGATTTGATACATTTATTATTTAATCAAGATGAATTCCATGGGCCTCAGTGTTTATATATCAGTGACCAGTTACCTGAATAAACTTCAAGTTATATCTAATGTCACTGATCTCACTGCAGTCCCTGAATCATACTTGACTGTAGTACTTGATCACATTCAGTCTTCTGGGTTAAATAATATGTAATTAGGCTTGAATATTAGCCTTTCAAGAGTTGACAGGGAAATGAA
>NC_091153.1:57533295-57620795 GCF_040958095.1 Procambarus clarkii
CTGTCTACAGTACCCTTCTGTCTACAGTACCCTTCTGTCTACAGTACCCTTCTGTCTACAGTACCTTCTGTCTACAGTACCCTTCTGTCTACAGTACCCTTCTGTCTTCAGTACCCTTCTGTCTACAGTACCCTTCTGTCTTCAGTATCCTTCTGTCGTTAGTACCCTTCTGTCTACAGTACCCTTCTGTCTTTAGTACCCTTCTGTCTACAGTACCCTTCTGTCTTTAGTACCCTTCTGTCTACAGTACCCTTCTGACTACAGTACCCTTCTGTCTTCAGTACCCTTCTACCGAGACGAATGTTGCTTTAATACCGAGCGAGAAGGATGTTACAATGACCTACTTCATCCCCCACTTATTAAAATAGGTCACCTGTTATCCTCTTCTTCCTGGTGAAGAAGATATCAGCTACGTATATTACGCCAGGTAGTCTCCAATTATCATAAGCAAGTGTGCTTTGATGGCGGCTTGACTCACAAGACAAGTATTACCTAAAATTATTAATCAAGCATATCGGATACCGAGAGTGTAGTGATGTAGAGATATTTATATCATTTTATGACCTCCAAAAGAGTACGTTTACACTTACAAAGGACTGGTACCCACCAAGTTGTCTCCCTCACTCCACACACCTCACACCAGGGCTGTGAGGTAGCAGGGTGGGGTAGCCCTCATCCCTCACACCAGGGCTGTGAGATAGCAGCGTGGGGTAGCCCTCATCTCTCACACGAGGGCTGTGAGGTAGCAGCGTGGGGTAGCCCTCATCTCTCACACCAGGGCTGTGAGGAAGCAGCGTGGGGTAGCCCTCATCCCTCACACCAGGGCTGTGAGGTAGCCCTCATTCCTCACACCAGAGCTGTGAGGTAGCAGCGTAAGCATCCCTCACACCAGGACCTAGATTCAGGAAGCTCTGTGTATTTCTTCGTAAATGGGTTTGCTACGAAGGTTCCTAAGTGCGCCCTAAGAAGATGCTTAGGTGCGATTCAATAAGGTATACTTAGGAAGAAAATTGTTGGTTCACCTGCGTGCCGATAGAGGTCACTACTGTGTTTCGTTTGGCCAATCAGAGAGCAGCAACATTCTTCATATTGAAGATTTAGCGCTGGCTTATCGGAGCTCTACTGCCTCCTATTTACGTCGAATTTTCTTATAAAATTAGTATATTTCGAAGTAAAACAATGTTTTTTCAACTTCTACAGCCAGCACCGACATTGTGGTAAACAAATATGTTACATTTGTTGTTTATCCTACGTAATTCTAAGAGATACTGTGTAGCTGTCCTTGTTGCTCGGAAGATGCGCTGACAATTATTGTATATATTTACTGAATTTACCCAAGGGCCACTAACTATCTAGTGGCCTCGAAGAGGACAGAAAGCCGGCGGCTTGTTAAAGGGCCCGCCAATTGTCTTAATGATATTTTTTAGCTGGAATTTGGCATTTACGGCTTCAGCGGGTAGGCGGTTCCAAGGGTTTATAGCCCTCTTGGTGGAAAAAAAAACATCTGTTTTCAGTCCTACTTGAGAGAACATAATCTCCAACACTATATCTGTGATTGTCCTGTTATCAGTGACTTCATACCAAATGGTATGAGGTATTTTGAGCTCTGTAATTACTTCATACACTCAGGAATATTGGAAGATATTCTTGTGCTGCACCCAGATTTTGCCAGTGGAGGCTAATAGATCAGCATTAAGTATTTTGTTCTCTCCTAATTCCATGTATGACTGGCCATCCTGTGAGGTGAGGATGTTGGATGAGCTTGTAGCTGGTTCTTGATCTACACTGTGTGGTCCTTTATACAGAATAGGGAAGCAGCACATTGCTGTGTATACCTAAACATGTTTAAAAATACATTGTTTGAGAGGAGTTTTGTAGAAACTGGTAAGAGTAATTAATAATATAATGGTTTGGGGTAAGGGGGGTTTTCTATGCAGAGGAGGGAGGCGGGGTTGTCCTCCCTTCTGGTGTTACTGGGTAGCTGGTTGTGGGTTCCCCCCTCGCTTCTGGGGGTGTTGTGTTGGGAGCTGTGACTTCCTGGTTTTCCCCTCTCGCCATGCGCCTCTTCCTTGCTTCTGCTGCCACGGCTCTCTCCTCCCTTGTCATGTCTCTCTGGAGGAATACATTTTTGAATTTTCCCATGTTTTTCAGGGAGCTCTTCCTTGATAGGATCTTCTCCTTTGTGGTCTCGTTGGCAAACACTATCTTTATCATTCGGTCCCGCCTCTCAACCGTCAATCAACAGGTGTACAGGTTCCTGAGCCTATTGGGCTCTATCATATCTACACTTGAAACTGTGTATGGAGTCAGCCTCCACCACATTGCTTCCTAATGCATTCCATTTGTCAACCACTCTGACACTAAGAAAGTTCTTTCTAATATCTCTGTGGCTCATTTGGGCACTCAGTTTCCACCTGTGTCCCCTAGTGTGTGTGCCCCTTGTGTTAAATAGCCTGTCTTTATCAACCCCTGTCGATTCCCTTGAGAATCTTGAATGTGGTGATCATGTCCCCCCTAACTCTTCTGTCTTCCAACGAAGTGAGGTTCAATTCCCGTAGTCTCTCCTCGTAGCTCATACCTCTCAGCTCCGGTACTAGTCTGGTGGCAAACCTTTGAACCTTTTCCAGTTTAGCCTTATGCTTGACTAGATATGGACTCCATGCTGGAGCCGCATACTCCAGGATTGGTCTGACATATGTGGTATATAATGTTATGAAAGATTCCTTACACAAGTTTGTAAAGGCCGTTCTTATGTTAGCCAACCTGGCATATGCTGCTGATGTTATCCTCTTGATATGAGCTTCAGGGGACAGGTCCGGCGTGATATCAACCCCCAGGTCTTTCTCTCTCTCTGACTCTTGAAGTATTTCATCTCCCAAGTGATACCTTGTATCTGGTCTCCTGCTTTCTACCCCTATCTTCATTACATTACATTTGCTTGGGTTAAACTCTAACATCCATTTGTTCGACCATTCCTGCAGCTTGTCCAGGTCTTCTTGAAGCCTCAAGCTGTCCTCCTCTGTCTTAATCCTTCTCATAATTTTGGCGTCGTCAGCAAACATTGAGAGGAATGAGTCTATACCCTCTGGGAGATCATTTACGTATATCAGAAACAGGATAGGTCCAACCACAGAGTCCTGTGGGACTCCACTGGTGACTTCACGCCATTCTGAGGTCTCACCCCCTCACTATAACTCTCTGCTTCCTATTGCTTAGGTACTCCCTTATCCACTGGAGCGCTCTACCAGTTACTCCTGCCTGTTTCTCCAGCTTATGCATCAACCTTTTATGGGGTACTGTGTCAAAGGCTTTCCGACAATCCAAGAAAATGCAGTCCGACCATCCTTCTCTTTCTTGCTTAATCTTTGTCACCTGATCATAGAATTCTATCAAGCCTGTAAGGCAAGATTTACCCTTCCTGAACCCATGTTGATGGGTTGTCACGAAGTCTCTTCTCTCCAGATGTGTTACTAGGTTTTTTCTCACAATCTTCTCCATCACCTTGCATGGTATACACGTTAAGGACACTGGCCTGTAGTTCAGTGCCTCTTGTCTGTCACCCTTTTTAAATATTGGTACTACATTAGCAGTCTTCCATACTTCTGGTAGGACTCCCGTTTCCAGTGACCTACTATACACTATGGAGAGTGGCAAGCAAAGTGCTCCTGCACAATCTTTCAATACCCATGGTGAGATTCCATCAGGCCCAACAGCTTTTCTCACATCCAGCTCCAATAGGTGCTTCTTGACCTCATCTCTTGTAATTTCGAACCTTTCCAAGGTCACCTGGTTTGCTGCCACCTCTCCTAGCGCCGTGACTTCTCCCTGTTCTATTGTAAAGACCTCCTGGAACCTTTTGTTGAGTTCTTCACACACCTCTTTGTCATTCTCTGTGTACCTGTCCTCGCCCACCCTAAGTTTCATCACCTGTTCCTTCACTGTTGTCTTCCTCCTGATGTGACTGTGTAGTAGCTTTGGTTCGGTCTTGGCTTTATTAGCTATATCATTTTCATACCTTTTCTCAGCCGCTCTTCTCACACTAACATACTCGTTCCTGGTTCTCTCGTATCTCTCTCTACTTTCTGGTGTTCTGTTATTACGGAAGTTCCTCCATGCCCTTTTGTTCAGCTCCTTTGCTTTCATACATTCCCTATTAAACCACGGATTCTTCCTTTGCTTCTCTGTTTTTTCCTGTTGGGCTGGGACAAACCTGCTTACAGCCTCCTGACATTTTTGGGTGACATAGTCCATCATGTCTTGTACGGACTTGGTTCCGAGTTCTGTGTCCCAATGTATATCCCATAGGAATTTATTCATCTCCTCATAGTTTCCCTTTCGGTACGCCAGCCCTTTGTTTCCCAGTTCTATTTTGGGGGTGATAATTCCTAGCTCAACCAGGTACTCAAAGCTCAATACACTATGATCACTCATTCACAAGGGGGCTCCCAACTTAACTTCCCTTATATCCGACTCATTTAGGGTAAATATCAGATCAAGCAAGGCTGATTCATTCCCTCCTCTCGTTCTTGTCGGTCCCTTGACGTGTTGACTTAGAAAGTTTCTTGTTGCCACATCCAGCAGCTTAGCTCTCCATGTATCTGGGCCTCCATGTGGGTCTCTGTTCCCCCAATCTATCTTTCCATGGTTGAAGTCTCTCATGATTAGTAGCCTGGATCCGTTCCTGCTAGCCACAGAAGCTGCTCTCTCTATTATATTGATGGTTGCCAAGTTGTTTCTATCATATTCCTGTCTGGGTCTTCTAACATTCGATGGGGGGTTATATATGACTACTACTATAATTTTCTGTCCTCCAGTTGCTATGGTGCCTGATATGTAGTCACTGAAACCTTCACAGTTCTGAATTACCATCTCTTCGAAACTCCAATCTTCTCTTAGTAGCAAAGCTACACTACCTCCTCCTCTCCCTTCTCTCTCTTTCCTCACTACATAGTAGCCCTGTGGAAACACTGCATTTGTTATGGTGTTTGTTAGCTTTGTTTCTGTGAGTGCTATTATGTCTGTGTGTGTGTGTGTGTGTGTGTGTGTGTGTGTGTGTGTGTGTGTGTGTGTGTGTACTCACCTAATTGTACTCACCTAATTGTGCTTGCAGGGGTTGAGCTTTGGCTCTTTGGTCCCGCCTCTCAACCGTCAATCAACTGGTGTACAGATTCCTGAACCTACTGGGCTCTATCATATCTACATTTGAAACTGTGTATGGAGTCAGCCTCCACCACATCACTTCCTAGTGCATTCCATTTACTAACTACTCTGACACTGAAAAAGGTTTTTCTAATGTCTCTGTGGCTCATTTGGGTACTCAGCTTCCACCTGTGTCCTCTTGTTCGCGTCCCTCCAGTGTTGAATAGTTCATCCTTGTTTACCCGGTCGATTCCTCTGAGGATTTTGTTGGTTGTCATCATGTCACCCCTTACTCTTCTGTCTTCCAGTGTCGTAAGGTGCATCTCCCGCAGCCTTTCCTCATAACTCATACCTCTTAGTTCTGGGACTAGTCTAGTAACATACCTTTGAACTTTTTCCAGCTTCGTCTTGTGCTTGACAAGGTACGGGCTCCATGCTGGGGCCGCATACTCCAGGATTGGTCTTACATATGTGGTGAACAAGATTATGAATGATTCCTTACACAGGTTCCTGAACGCCGTTCTGATGTTAGCCAGCCTCGCATATGCCGCGGACGTTATTCTCTTTATGTGGGCTTCAGGAGACAGGTTTGGTGTGATATCAACTCCAAGATCTTTCTCTCTCTCTGTTTCATTACGTATTTCATCTCCTATTCTGTATCCTGTGTCTGGCCTCCAGTTTCCACTGCCTAGTTTCATTACTTTGCATTTACTCGGGTTGAACTTCAACAGCCATTTGTTGGACCATTCACTCAGTCTATCTAGGTCATCTTGTAGCCTCCTACTATCATCCTCTGTTTCAATCCTCCTCATATTTTTTGCATCGTCGGCAAACATTGTGAGGAACGAATCTATACCCTCTGGGAGATCATTTACATATACCACAAACGGTATAGGTCCAAGGACTGACCCCTGCGAGACTCCACTTGTGACGTCTCGCCAATCTGAGACCTCACCCCTCACACAGACTCGTTGTCTCCTGTTGCTTAGGTACTCCTCTATCCACAGGAGTACCTTCCCTTTCACTCCAGCCTGCATCTCCAACTTTCGCACTAGCCTCTTGTGTGGCACTGTATCAAAGGCTTTCTGACAATCCAAAAATATGCAGTCTGCCCACCTTTCTCTTTCTTGCCTTATTTTTGTTGCCTGGTCGTAGAATTCAAGTAACCCTGTGAGGCAGGACCTGCCATCCCTGAACCCATGTTGATGCTGTGTTACAAAGTTCCTTCGCTCCAGATGCTCCTCTAGTTTTTTTCGCACAATCTTCTCCATCAGCTTGCATGGTATGCAGGTTAGGGACACTGGCCTGTAGTTCAGTGCCTCCTGTCTATCCCCTTTCTTGTATATCGGGACTACGTTAGCTGCTTTCCAAATATCTGGCAGGTCCCCTGTTGCCAGTGATTTGTTATACACTATGGAGAGTGGCAGGCACAGTTCTCTTGCTCCTTCCTTTTGAACCCAAGGGGAGATTCCATCTATGCCTATAACTTTTGACACATCCAACTCTAGTAAACACTTCCTTACTTCCCCGCTGGTAATCTCAAACTCTTCCAGTGGTCTCTGGTTAGCTATTCCCTCACTTACCTCTGGAATTTCTCCTTGCTCTAAGGTGAAGACCTCCTGGAATTTCTTATTCAATTCCTCACACACTTCCTTGTCATTTGTAGTGAATCCTTCCGCCTCTATCCTTAATTTCATAACCGGTTCCTTTACTGTTGTTTTTGTCCTGATGTGGCTATGCAACAATTTAGGCAACAATGAGTCTTTGCCTTGCTTGCGATGTCATTTTCGTATTGTCTTTCTGCCTCTCTTCTCATCCTGACATATTCATTCCTGGCATTCTGGTATCTTTCTCTGCTCTCCAGTGTCCTGTTATTCCTATAGTTTCTCCATGCCCTTTTACTTTGCTGCTTAGCTAGCCTACATCTCTGATTAAACCATGGGTTTCTCATTTTCATTTCTCTGTTTTCCTTTTGGACTGGGACAAACTTGTTTGCTGCGTCCTTGCACTTCTGCGTGATGTAATCCATCATATCTTGGGCCGTCTTTTCCCTGAGCTCTGTTTCCCATGCAATATCTGTTAGGAATTTTCTTATCCCCTCATAGTTTCCCTTTCGGTAGGCTAACCTTTTGGTTTCGGTATCCCTCCTCGAGTTCAATAACCCTTCTTCAATCAAGAACTCAAACACCAGTACACTGTGGTCGCTCATTCCTACTGGGTCCTCAAAACCGATTTCTCTTATGTCGGAGTCGTTCAGAGTGAAGACTAGGTCGAGTCTCGCTGGTTCGCCATTGCCTCTCATCCTTGTGGGTTCTCTGACATGCTGGGTTAAAAAGTTGCTTGTCACCACCTCCAATAGTTTGGCTCTCCATGTATCTTCGCCTCCATGCGGTTCCTTGTTCTCCCAGTCAATCCTTCCGTGATTGAAGTCGCCCATGATGAGCAGGTGGGATCTATTTCTACAGGCGTGTGTTTGTGTGTGTGTGTGTGTGTGTGTGTGTGTGTGTGTGTGTGTGTGTGTGTGTGTGTGTGTGTGTGTAAGAGGTTAGAAAAGCGGGATGGTATCTAAGTCCGCAGATATAAATAGTAAATACACACACACACGGGTTTCACCGAGATAAACCTAGCAAGTAAGATCTAACATGAGATCTTACAAATCTACATAGAAATATGTAAACAAAACAGAGGCCGACGAAGATGTAGAAGAGAGACACCAAACTCAACACGGACTCTGCTAATATTCCAGCTCGGTTATCCAAGACCAATCTAGATTGAATTATTATCTTTAATGATAAAATTAATATGCAATTTTGCCTAATCGGAGTAATTCAATTAGGTATTATTACAGTGATGCTGATGCTCATTTTCACTGCCACACGGGGCAGGAGATCTTCTAGATGGCCTACCCTCTTCCTCCCCACCATGCCCCACTCCCCGGTCCCTTTGTCCTCCCTCACCATTCTCCATTCCCCCATCCCCTCGTCCCCACCATCCCGAATTCCCCCGTCCCTTCGTCCTTCCCCAGCATTACCCCCTCACTTTTCCTCTTGTCCTCCCCACCATCTCTCACTTCCGTCCCCTCGTCATCCCCACCATTCCCCACTTCCTCGTCCGATGCCTTTCCAAATGGTCTGATGTTCCCATCAGAAAATTGGGAACATCAAGTGACCTGATGTTCCCATCACTGAAATATAAGAAAAACTGTTAAAAAATTAAATGAAATTATGAAAAAATAAAAAAAATAAACTATACCCACGAAATGAACGGTATGTTAAACAACACAGCTTAATTCCAACGCAATTCACACAAATTAATTAAATCAAAATGAAAATAAATCAAAATCTATGAAAATTCAATTTATCAATGCAATCAGAAACATTGAAATGGAATTGTAACATATTTAGTATAGCATGTGTGTTGCTCTTACAGGCAACAGATGGCGCTGTTTGTCAAGAAAAGCATAGTTTTACCTCTCACAGATGTGGCATCTATACATATACTTACGGAATGAACGGTATGGTAAACAACACTAGCTCAGTTCCAGCACAATGTCACACAAAATAATTCAATAAAAAATAAAATAAATCGAAATCTATGAAAATAAAATTTATCAATGCAATCAGAAACATTGAAATGCAATTTGTGACATATTTAGTATAGCGTGAATATTGCCATTATGTGCAACATATGGCGCTGTTTTTCAAAAACGCATGTTTTTACCTGTCACAGGGGTGGCATCTATATGGTAGGTATATAAAAAGACGCACCTATTCGAATGCAACGTTGTGTCAAAATTTCCAAGCAATCGGTGAAGAACTTTCGGAAATTACAGCGTATGTTGCTCTTACGTCCAACAGATGGCGCTGTTTTAAAAAAAAAACATGTTTTTTTCCTGTCACAGGTGAGGCATGTATATAGTAGATATATAATAAGACGCGCCTATTTGAATGCAACGGTGTGTCAAAATTTCAAAGCTATCGGTAAAGAGGTTTCGAAGATTTCCCCTCACAGGAAAAACACATGAAAAACACAGTTTTTTCAGAAAAAGCATGTTTTTTTTACCTTCACAGACGTGACATCTATATAGTATGTATATAAAAACCTGGCTGGATGCGAATGGAACATTGTGTGAAAATTTCATTAGCAATCGGTGAATAACTTTTGGAGACTAGCGATTTTGAACAAACGAACATTTCCATTTTTATTTATATAGATATCAATACTAACACCCGTGGCGTAGTGGTCACACACTAGCTCCATGTCTCGTGATCAAATTCTTCTGGGTTCGAACCCTGGCCATGTAGGATTGACTGGGCGCTAATTCATAATTTTTGCCCCTGCCCACCCAGCAGTAATTGGAAACCTGGTTTGTAAACCGATTGCTGGGTAGTGTTTCAGGAAAACCTAATTGGGGTAAGCCATAACTTTCCATAATGAGCTATGGAAAGGGAAGGCTCTAAGCCCGCTGACGATGTCTGGATTTTCAAACAGAAAAGGCAGCAAACATCACTAACACGTCAGGTTGGATAACAAGAACCTTTTACACAAGAGATGCTATACCAATGATGATATTTTTCAAGACGTTAGTGCTCTCTACACTGGAATACTGTTGCACAATGACAGCTTTAAAACTACAGAAATTGCTGACCTTGAGAGCGTGCAGAGATCCTTTACTGTTATAATCCGCTCAGTAAAACATCTAAACTAATCGGAACGACTAAGATGCCTAAACCTAAAATTTCTCTAGGGCGCAGGCTGGAGAAATGCATAATAAATTACACGTGGAAAATAGTAGAGGGGCTGGTCCCAAACCTGCACACACAGAAATAACATCACATGAGACCAGAAGGCATGGCAGGATGTGCAGAATACCCCCGTTGAAGATCAGAGGTGCCACAGACACTCTGAGAGAGAACTCTATCAACATCAGAGGCCCGAGATTGTTCAACACGCTTCCACTACACATAAGGGGCATAACTGGCCGAACCCTCACAGTGTTCAAGAGAGAACTTGATAAACACCTCCAAAGGATACATCAACCAGGCTGTGATTCATACGTCAGGCTGCGAGCAGCCGCGTCCAACAGCCTGGTTGACCAGTCCAGCAACCAGGAGGTCTGTTCGGGGACGGGGCCGCGGGGACGTTGAGCCCCGAAATCATGGGTAACCTTAAGGTAACACCCGCACTGAAACCATTACAGACACAAAACCTCCTCCTTGAACCTCCTCGTCAGGAGCAGAACAGAATTATTTCGGCCACAAGTGAAAACAAAGTCTTTTAAAAACTGTGACGATGTATACACAGGAGACAAACTTAGATCACAGGATTTGAGAATGTAAATATTCGTCTCAAGAAGATGAGAGTACGAACTCGTCACGCACAAACACCACGAACAACACCATACAAACTTTAAGGATGTTAACATACCCTTCACAAAAGAAAACATTAGAAGAGAGAGTATAGCAACTCCAGCCACCAAACATTGCAACACCATACGGATTGCAGGAAGTTTGGTATCGTAAACACACTTTGTACCTCAAAAAATACATATTATGACCAACTTAATTCCACGCTTTATGTCTTTACTCAGTTTCACTTCAACCTTCTTTTTCCTCCATAAGCAGCTAACTTTGTGGATATTATTCAGCCCGTCCATCCTAAGGTTTCCTAACATCAAGAAACTGTCCTACTAAAGTGCCCTTATCCTAACCCACCCGAGGACCCAAAACAGAAAACGGGGCCAGGTACGTCAATTTTGCGAGCCGCTCCCATTTTCTAGCACGACAATTTCTGGCCTTAGGTAGGGTACACGTCAAAATGCGACGTTCTATTAGAAGGACGTGTTGATATTACCCTGACTGAGGGTAGGATACAGTCTGGATGTTGGTGGTTCCTGCTGCCATGTTGTTCACGTGTTTTCTTGATGTATAGACTTTCTAGTTCTTCTGGCGTGCCTGTAACGTGTTAATGTCTTGTGTTTACCCCCGGCGCAGGGTGCTGACCTTCTGGTATCTGCCGGTGTTCAACGCCTGGCTGCTGTTGTGCCCGTGGACGCTGGCGCACGACTGGCAGATGGGCTCCATCCCGCTCATCACCTCCATCATAGACACCAGAAACATCGCTTCTCTTTTGTTCTACGGCGCCCTTGTACTTATACTCAGAGCTGGATGCTTGATGAAGGTAATATAATATTTGGCAGTGTTCCTGTAGTGTTTTATCTGTATTAATTACACCCACCCACCACACACACCTGCCTATCCAACACACACACCTACCTATCCACCACACACACACCTGCCTATCCAACACACTCACACATACACCTGACTATCCACCACACACACCTGCCTATCCACCACACACACACACACACACCTGACTATCCACCACACACACCTGCCTATCCACCACACACACACACACACCTGACTATCCACCACACACACCTGACTATCCACCACACACACCTGCCTATCCACCACACACACCTGCCTATCCACCACACACACCTGCCTACCCAACTACCCAATCCGATTTGTACGTGTAACGTGCATACGCTGGTGTAGATAATGGAGTTCTCCACCAAACGCTCATGTGAAATATCATGTTATTGTGATTGAACTGTGTATTTAACTGAAGCGTTTGGTGGATAACTCCCTTCCCTCCACCAGTGTACGCGGGTTACGTGCAAAACTTGCAATAGATACCAGCTCAATGTCTACACATTCCCAGTGGGCTCGGCTAGACTCCAGGTTGTGTAACTTTTAGCATCTCTTTCGTCTATGGGTACAGTGTGCGTCTGGGGCGGACAAGGATATTGGTTCGACGCCCCCCCCCCCCTAATATACGTTCGATAGCCTAATACCTGCTATCTTAGGCTTATATAATAATTATATATATTTATATGTATGATGTATGTATATTATATTGTATATATATATATATATATATATATATATATATATATATATATATATATATATATATATATATATATATATATATATATATATATATATATATGTCGTACCTAGTAGCCAGAACGCACTTCTCAGCCTACTATGCAAGGCCCGATTTGCCTAATAAGCCAAGTTTTCATGAATTAATTATTTTTCGACTACCTAACCTACCTAACCTAACCTAACTTTTTCGGCTACCTAACCTAACCTAACCTATAAAGATAGGTTAGGTTAAATTAGGTAGGGTTGGTTAGGTTCGGTCAAATATCTACGTTAAATTTAACTCCAATAAAAAAAATAGACCTTATACGTACTGAAATGGGTAGCTTTATTATTTCATAAGAAAAAAATTAGAGAAAATATATTAATTCAGGAAAACTTGGCTTATTAGGCAAATCGGGCCTTGCATAGTAGGCTGAGAAGTGCGTTCTGGCTACTAGGTACGACATATATATATATATATATTATATATGCATACAGACACACACACATGCCTAAAATATCTCCATAAGAGCTCCCAGAGAATATGAGCGGTGCGTGTTCTCTCCTGGCGGGGTCTTCCCTAATCCCAGGAACAAAAATGTTATATGTTACTAACAGCCATCCACTGTCTTGTCCCCGCTTGCACTACTCTCCATCTCAATTATTCAACTCCCTCCTCTGCGACGGTAGAAGGCTGGGAAATCACTTCGCAACATTAACCATTTAATTGTTTGTTCTGGTTTCTCCATCTTTTCCTCCCTCATGCTGCCCCCCCCCCTCTCTCTCTCTCTCTCTCTCTCTCTCTCTCTCTCTCTCTCTCTCTCTCTCTCTCTCTCTCTTTCTCTCTCTCTCTCTCACTCTCTCTCTCTCCATGCAGCTTCGAGTTCACTTTCTCCTTCCTCTAATGTTCTGTCATTTTTGTCTAACCAACTTGCATTATTATTGCAAAACTCACAAGATGATTGTGAATTTGCTCACTCATCTGCTCATCGACTTAAGCACAGACTCATTTGTTCAACGCCTTCAGCCATCCATCCATCCCCCTCCCTCCCCACCCCTCCCTACCTTGCATTCCCCCCCCCCCCTTAACCATGCCTCGTACTCTGCCACCTTTGGTCTGGAATCACCTGGTCAATCCCCACTAGCCAGATTACCTGCATAGGTAAAAGGTCTTTACCCAAAGCTCTCTCTCTTGTTATTAACGACCATCAGGAGCAGCTTCTCTCTTATCCTCTCCTTCTCCTCCACCTCCTCCTTTTCTCATCCTCTCCTCTCCTCTCCTGATGTCTCTTTATCATATTTACATTTTGTTAGCATTCTACCCCTGGATGAAGTCCTCTTTCAAGCTGTTTCCTTTGCAATTTTCATCAGATATTTCACGAGTAAGTATTCTACACTGAACCACTTCCTCCAGTTCAGTTTATATATATATATATATATATATATATATATATATATATATATATATATATATATATATATATATATGTTTCATTGAATATGACCGCATATTCTGTATTTATTATTTTCTGGTTTAGGGCTTCTATCCCTCTAACTATTTTCTTAGCATCAGGGCTTAATTGAAATAGGAGTTCTCCAAAACTCATTTTCGTACTTTTAAGGTGAAGAAAAGAAGTGATTTACTATAGAGTGTATTACACTTATTTGTATAATTTGCACGACGTTTCGAACCTCCATGGTTCATTCTCAAGTGAACAGATCTTACAATACTAGTTGATTTTATACCCGCATTAGGTCAGGTGATAATACAATGAAGGTGAAAACATGGGGGGATACATAAGGGATAAACATAGGGGCTGCAGAAGGCTTATTGGCCCATACGAGGCATCTCCTATCTAAACACAAAGATTAATCCAGTGTAATTGGTCTGTTATGTTGGACATTGTCATTGACAAGAACATATCGATGCCAACACAGAAGACAATGTCCAACATAACAGACCAATTACACTGGATTAATCTTTGTGTTTAGATGTTTAGATTTAGCTTGCATGAAAGTGAAAAGCCATGCAACCTCTGAAGAGACAACTAACACAACACCTATACCCCCTATTAGACTATTTTACAGGAACTTCTTTTCCACAGCTCATAAAACGGAGGAAAGGGTCCTGAAAGATATTGTTAATAGAAACGTTATCCCTACAGACAAAAATCAGAGGATACAACTGACGATTTACTATAAAACCAGAAAAACGGCCAGCCTACTCATGAGAAACTCTCCAGACACAAAACAGAACGCTTTAAAAGAGACTAACGTCGTCTATGCCTTCAAATGCCCACTTGGGGACTGTAAGCTCCAAAAAACCCAGTATATAGGCAAGACAACAACATCTCTTTCTAGGCGTTTAACGATGCATAAGCAACAGGGCTCCATTAAGGAACATATAATCTCTTCCCATAACCAAACCATCGCCAGAGAAATCCTAGTAAACAACACAGAAATCATCGATAGATACAGCGATAGCAGGCGGCTTGACGTTTGCGAGGCACTACACATCAAGAAGTCAACACCAGCAATCAACAGCCAATTATTGCACAACTATATTCTACCCACCTCAAGACTCTGCTCCAAAATAGAAGCATCAAGAAATATGGACCAATAGGCTTTCTACAAACACTTCTATTCAATACCCATTGTTTCTGTTCTGTCTTGTGTTGATACTTTTAATACCCTATTAATATCCCCTCTTGTTCTGTCTTGTGTTAATGCCACATCACCCCTCCCACCTCACTCAAATGTAGATATAAAATCAGAGATACGTAAGTTCTAATCAGTTGTGTATTTGTGAAGTCTTTGAAAATGTAATAAGTTTTACGAAACGCGCCCGTGTCGCGTCAGACTAGAAATAAAAATGAATTTTGGAGAAGTGATTTTTGATTTACCTCCAACAGTGAAGCGTAATGTACGAAAGATTGAGAAAATTTGTGTTAGAATTATTAATCTTACTTTTTCGGTCATATTTAATAATATATGTCTACAGGAAAGACTGCTACCAAAATATATATATATATATATATATATATATATATATATATATATATATATATATATATATATATATATATATATATATATATATTCTAAGCTAATCGAAACAACTAGAGACCCTAGAGCTGCCAGTTTTCTTTTTCAGCGCATTTGTGGCAATACAGAGAGGAAATGCTCACTGCATCTATGGTTCCTGCCCGCCATCTGAGGAGCTGGAAGAGCTGTACAACTTGTGACAAGCAGCCTTGTACCCTGCATGTAATCAATATTGTAACTTTTTTTGTGTAATGACATTTTCAAATAAAGTTAGATAAATATACACACCTACCAAAAGAATAATGGTGGTAGGAGAAGAAAATATCAAAGTGTTCAGTGAGGATCCACAAGGTCTTCTCTGAGTACTCTTTATTTTCTTCTCCGAGGCTATGGGTCCCTACACTTGCACCAGAGGTGCTACCCCTCCTATATATATATATATATATATATATATATATATATATATATATATATATATATATATATATATATATAATGTTACGAACCCGGATCCAACGTCCGAGCCTGGAGCAGTGACAACCACGCCATCTGTGGGTCAGCTCCCGAAACCCCCGCCAAACGGACGACGACACCTGGTGAGGACAGCGTGTACTGGCCTCGAGGACCAGTTTCCAGTCTGGTTCCGCGCTCAACACCGCCGCTCCTGACCTCTGGTGAGGTGGTGCTCCGACGACAGCGCCATCTATGGACTGGATACGTCAGGTGTTTGTGCCCGAGCCCGTAAGTGAGGTGTATTAGTGTCCCGGTTATTGATGACGTGTCTGCTTACAGAGCCGACCTGGGACTACTGTGATGGGAGTCGAGTCAGTCTACCCGAGGCAGCCAGTCTCCATACTGTGAAGTTTGCTGCAGCTGTTGTGACGTCGTCCCCCCGGAAGAACACTGTGGTGTGTTAGCCTGCCAGTGGAGTGGCAGTGAAAGGATTTACCCGGGACCGACTGGTGGAGACGATCATCCACTGGGGTATTGAGGACAGGAGGGTGATTTGTGATATCACACGAGACTCCTGTCTAGGGCGTACCCCTTATATCGTTCGTGGAGTGGCCGTACCAGCCTTGGTGGCTCAGTACCTGCCAGCAGACCAGCTGGACGTGTGGTTGATGGCCTCCACGACGGTGCCCCCAGTGGACCTGCGTTTTGGCTGACCTGTGGCCCGGATAGGCTCGGCATTCTCAGAGGACACATCGTGAGGCCACGAAGAAAGCACCGCGGACTCAGCACCTAGCTTCTTTATCCAGTCTTCAGCAGAAGACTACATTGTCAATAATCCCCTTGTTTAGTGTTAATACCCCTCCCCCTTGTGCACTCATTAATTTTATATATTTAAACGGTGATGGTGTTAATTATAATATTAAGTTCTTAACTTTCTTTCCCTACTCCCTTTAAGTTCCTTGCGTCACGGATCTCATCCCTTGATAGCCACTACTGGCTTGGGAACGGATACAATATATCTTCCTCTAACAACATCAGAGTAAGGACCCCGTTGCGTCCCGAGAGGGCCGTAACATAATTGGCATCCCCAGCGGGATCCGTCCCCTTGTTAAGTATGTTTACAGGGGTGGTGAAGTGGCGTAATCCCTGTATATAATTCCCCCTGTGTGACGATTGTGACGTTATACGTCCTGTGCGGTGCTCAGAGTGACTAAGTGCGATATTGTGCAGTGCGGTGCTCGCTGTGATTAAGCGATTAAGTGCAATATTGACTAGTGCGGTGCTCAGTGATTTAGTGCAATATTGTAGAGCAAAGTGTTCGCTTGGACTCAGTGCAATATTGGGTAGTGTGGTGCCCGAAGTCATTACGTGCAATTTTGGCAAGTGCAGTGTTTGGTGCGATAAAGTGCAATATTGGCGTAGAACAGTGCTCGGTGTGTTAAGTGCTAACGTGTAAGCAGTGTGTTAAGTGCAAAGTGTTCCATCTGTGACAATGGCAGACAAAGCTACCATCGATGATCTGGACGAGGTTCAGGCTTTTCTGAACAGAGAGGATTGTCTTGCCAGATTAAAATATTTGAGCAAACCAGAGCTTGTACTAGTGAGCGCCTACCTGGAGATCAAGATCCGTGCCAGTGATTCCCGTGTGGAGATCTTGTCCAAGGTACACCGGCACCTGAAGGCAGAAGAGAAACAGGAAGGCGAGACTCCTAGTACAAAGGAAAGTGCAGACATAGCTTCCACGGAAAAGGAAGATAAGGGCAGCGACGTTGACAGTGATGCAGGCGAGCTTAATATCAGCTTCCTAACAGTCAAGATGCGTGCCCTAGAGATCAATCGTGAAATAGAATGGAAGAAATTAGAAATGGAACGAGAGAGACAAGATAAAGAATTAGAGATGAGACGTTTAGAATTAGAAGAAAGGAAAGCAGAGAGAGAAAGAGAAGAGAAACGAGAAAGAGAAGAACGAGAAAGAGAAGAGAAACGAGAAAGAGAAGAACGAGAAAGAGAAGAGAGACGAGAAAGAGAAAGAGAAGAACGAGAAAGAGAAGAGAGACGAGAGAGAGAAGAACGAGAAAGAGAAGAGAGACGAGACGCTTGACCATCACGACCGATTAAGGCGTCCCTGTACATACCAGTTGTGGGAGTATGGGTTCGAGTCACTTCTGGGGTGTGAGTTTTCAGTTGTATATAGTCCTGGGGACCATTCAGGCTTGTTTGCATTTGTGTTCCTCACGTGTGCCCCAAAGAATGAGGTGATTTGATAAAATGCTATGCCCAAGATTACCATCCGAGTGCCGGCGGGGAAGTGGTTCATATAGCCTCGGCTATCACTTCCTTATGTCCGGTCGTGATGGTCAAGCGGATTAAGGCGTCCCTGTACATACCAGTTGTGGGAGTATGGGTTCGAGTCACTTCTGGGGTGTGAGTTTTCAGTTGTATATAGTCCTGGGGACCATTCAGGCTTGTTTGCATTTGTGTTCCTCACGTGTGCCCCAAAGAATGAGGTGATTTGATAAAATGCTATGCCCAAGATTACCATCCGAGTGCCGGCGGGGAAGTGGTTCATATAGCCTCGGCTATCACTTCCTTATGTCCGGTCGTGATGGTCAAGCGGATTAAGGCGTCCCTGTACATACCAGTTGTGGGAGTATGGGTTCGAGTCACTTCTGGGGTGTGAGTTTTCAGTTATATATATATATATATATATATATATATATATATATATATATATATATATATATATATATATATATATATATATATATATATATATATATATGTCGTACCTAGTAGCCAGAACGCACTTCTCAGCCTACTATGCAAGGCCCGATTTGCCTAATAAGCCAAGTTTTCCTAAATTAATATATTTTCTCTAATTTTTTTCTTATGAAATAATAATCTACCCATTTCAGTACGTATAAGGACAATTTTTTTTTATTGGAGTTAAATTTAACGTAGATATTTGACTGAACCTAACCAACCTTACCTAACCTAACCTATCTTTATAGGTTAGGTTAGGTTAGGTAGCCGAAAAAGTTAGGTTAGGTTAGGTTAGGTAGGTTAGGTAGTCGAAAAATAATTAATTCATGAAAACTTGGCTTATTAGGGAAATCGGGCCTTGCATAGTAGGCAGAGAAGTGCGTTCTGGCTACTAGGTACGACATATATATATATATATATATATATATATATATATATATATATATATATATATATATATATATATATATATATATATATATATATATGTCTTACCTAGTAGCCAGAACGCACTTCTCAGCCTACTATGCAAGGCCCGATTTGCCTAGTAAGCCAGGTTTTCCTGAATTAATATATTTTCTCTAATTATTTTCTTATGAAATGATAAAGCTACCCATTTCATTATGTTTGAGGTAAATTTTTTTTTATTGGAGTTAAAATTAACGTAGATACATGACCGAACCTAACCAACCCTACCTAACCTAACCTAACCTATCTTTGTAGGTTAGGTTAGGTTAGGTAGCCGAAAAAGTTAGGTTAGGTTAGGTTAGGTAGGTTAGGTAGTCGAAAAACAATTAATTCATGAAAACTTGGCTTATTAGGCAAATCGGGCCTTGCATTGTAGGCTGAGAAGTGCGTTCTGGCTACTAGGTACGACATATATATATATATATATATATATATATATATATATATATATATATATATATATATATATATATATATATATTATATATATGTTTCATTGAATATGACCGCATAATCTGTGTTTATTATTTTCTGGTTTAGTGCTTCTATCCCTCTAACTATATTCTTAGCATCAGGGCTTAGTTGAAATAGGAGTTCTCCAAAACTCATTTTCGTACTTTTAAGGTGAAGAAAAGAAGTGATTTACTATAGAATGGATTACACTTATTTATTCAATTTGCACAACGTTTCGAACCTCCATGGTTCATTCTCAAGTGAAGAGATCTTACAATGCTGGTTGATTTTATACCCGCACTGGGTCAGGTGATAAGACAATAAAGGTGAAAACATGGGGGGATACTTAAGGGATAAATGTGAGGTGAAACATAAGAACATAAGAATAGAGGTAACTGCAGAAGGCTTATTGGCCCATACGAAGCAGCTCCTATCTACATACTAAGATTAATCAGGTGTAATTGGCCTGTTATGTTGGACATTGTCTTCTGTTTTGGCATCGTTATGTTCTGGTCTTGTCCTTACTCTCATGGTGGGTAGAGTAAATAGTTCCGTGATTTGGGTGTTCATGGTAGGTTGTTCTATTATGTGAATTGCTTCAAGAATTTGTAATCTTCTTGCATCTTGGGTTTTGTCGATTATGCAGGTATTCTTGTTCAACATTTCTCTTGTTAGAGTAATGTCATGGGCTTGTCTCATGTGATTCCTAGGGGCACCGGATTGAAGATGGCATGTCAAACGCCTCGTCAGCTTGGTCGACGTCATACCTATGTACTTAGATTGAAGGTTACATCCTTCGTGGGGGCAAGTGTACATGTATACAACGCTTGACTGCTGTAGAGGGTTCTCCGTCGGCTTCGGGCTGTTTTTGATAAGGAATTCGGAAGTCTTCTTGGTTTTGTAGAATATTATCAGGTTTATGTTTTGGTTAGGAGTAGTGCTTTTTACTCCTTTACTGATTATTTCTTTCATTATTCTTTCCTCTTATATATGTTCACTGTGCATGGTTGATTTGTAATATAATTTTATTGGAGGTATTATGGTTTCTGTTCTAGATTCTGGATTATACCAACGGTCCAAGTGTCTTCTTATAGCAGCGTTTATTTCCGCATTGCTATATCCATTGTTCACCAATACCTGAGTTACTCTTTCAAACTCTCTACTCACGTTGCTCCATTCAGAGCAGTGGGTAAGCGCTCGACGAATATAAGCATTGAGAACACTGGCTTTGTATCTTTGGGGGCACTCACTTCTACCGTTCAGGCATAATCCTATGTTGGTGGGCTTGGTATATACGTTGGTGCTTAAAGAGGTTCCTGTTTTTGTTATTAGTACATCCAAGAATGGCAGACTGTTATTTTCACTATTTTCATGTGTAAATCGGAGTACTGACTCTCTCTCTAGATGTCCTTTTAGGTCAATTAGTTCATCTGAGTCTTTTACTGTTACGAATATGTCATCTACATAACGGCAGTATACAGTTGGTTTTGTCTGCTACTGAAGATCCTGTCTTCGATGGTTCCCATATAAAAATTAGCAAATAAAACTCCTAAGGGGGAGCCCATTGCTACTCCGTCTATTTGTAAATACATGTCTCCTTGTGGACTGATGAAAGGGGCTTCCTTTGTACATTCTTCGAGAAGACTTTTCAAGTGTGGCTCAGGTATGTCTAATTTGGGGGTGCTCTCGTCTCTGTATACTCTGTCCAGTATCATTCCTATGGTTGTGTCGACTGGGACGTTGGTAAATAGGGATTCGACGTCCAGGGAAGCGATGATTCCATCGGGCTGGGTAGATTTGATCAATTCTAGGAAATCTGCTGATGATTGTAGACTAAACTTACTTGGAGTGTATGGAGTTAGGAGTTCATTGAGTTTTTTTGCCAGGTGATAAGTTGGAGTTGGTATTTGGCTGATTATAGGGCGTAGTGGGTTACCTGGTTTATGTGTCTCAACATTGCCGTAGGCATATCCTAAGCCATAGTCGCCTTGAAGATAATAATATCCAGATAATATGAAGATAATAATGCCAGAAAATAATAAAAGAATATGCGGTCATATTCAATGAAACATGTTTGAAAGAAAACCTGCTGCCAGTATACACCAATATATATATATATATATATATATATATATATATATATATATATATATATATATATATATATATATATATATATATATATATATATATGTATATATATATATATATATATATATATATATATATATATATATATATATATATATATATATATATATATATATAATTTTTTTTACTGGTAGTGTTGCCAGTGTGAGCAGTCAACCGCCACCAGTCTTCCAACCACTGACACGACGCGAACTCCCGAGTGATCTCATTATAAAAATCTGACCCTTCGCTTTGACTCAAATTTCTGTCATAACATTTTACGCGACAAGTGCTCTCCTTCCCCCCCTTCCCCCTCTATTGCACCTCCAGGCTCTCCTACAGCCACTCTTGTTTATTTCCCAAACTCCCATCCCCCGGGCAGGGGAATGGCGACTCTCTCGTTTAATTCTGAAGGTTCTTCAAACTGAAAACTTCCCCAAGCTCCTAAAACAATGGATTTTACTGCAGTATGTATTACTCCTGGATTTGTTTTGATCCAATCTCTGCAAGATTCTGTGGCGTCTTTTCAGTGTGTTTTATTCTAAAAACTTATTTTCAGAGGAGCATTTGTTTGTTTTACTAATTCTCGACGATTATCGTTTCTCAGTTGATTGTATTGAACTGTCCCGGTGAACGAAGCGAAAGGTGTGTTAGCCTTTGTCAGGTTTATTGACCCTTAAAATTACCTACAAATAATTTAAAGGAATGTATTAATCAACGTTATTGCTTGCACCCTCATGTAAACACCGCTCCTATAAACTCACACACTCACACACACACACACACACACACACACACACACACACACACACACACACACACACACACACACACACACACACACACGAATGATTGGGAAATTTGTAGAGAAGAGGGATGTTTGGATAGATGATCTAATCCAGGGGATTAAAAGTGAAGTCTTTAGTAAGATACAGGACGAGGTTCAAAGACTCAAACAAGAGTTTATGGATTATATTCAAGAGGAAATCACGAAGAGCAGGGTAGAATGGCAAGGAGAAATATCTAGGCTTACTAATGAATTTGGCAGGAATAAGGGAAGCTTGGCAGGGGAAGGGGGAGTAGTAGTAGGTGGAGTAGCGGGTGTGGGAGGGGTGGGGGTCAGTCAGGGAGAGGGCCATCAGCATGACCCTGAACTGAGAAAGAGGACAATCATAATCCATGGATTGCTTGAAGCCAGGGCACCATCGAGGCAGGAAAGGATGGAGATTGAGGATTTGGAGCTACAGGGGATCTTGAGAGACATGAGAGCCCAGATGGCAGGGAATGAGGTGCAAGTTCAACGACGCATTGGACCATACAACTGTAACAGGAAACGACCAGTCCTAGTACAGTTCACTAACGAAGAGGCAGTGGATTACATACTGCATCACAAACACTTACTCAGAGGTAGCGAAAATTACTACAACGTATATATTGACAAATTCATGACGAAGGAGGAACAGATTGCCCACAGAGAAAGCAAACAACAATACAACTCTTCCCATTTGAGCGCAGCTACACACCCCAGTGTTAATCCACCCCATGCTAACCAGCTCACACTTGCTTCTCGGGTCACCCCTTCCCCAAATCAGCCCTCCCTGCCCCTGCTTATCTCCCCAACACATCCCTTGACCCCTCTGACCCCACTGCAGTCAAATTCATCCCACATTCCAAGGACCACCCTCATCACCTCAACGCCCAAAACCCGTCCAGCCCTCATCCCCTCAACCCCCAAAACCCACCCAGCCCTCATCCCCTCAACCCCCAAAACCCACCCAGCCCTCATCCCCTCAACCCCAAGAACCCACCCAGCCCTCATCTCCTCAACACCCAAAGCCTACCCAGCCCTCACCCCTCCTCATCCCCTCTCCTTCCATGTGACCCCCCACCCTTGTGAGAGGGGTGGGAGGTTCCCCCCTCCCCCTCTATCCTTCCCCCTCCCAACCTCTCAACCTCTATCTGACTCCCAACCTTACGCTATCTCCCAACCCCTCTATGCCCTCCCTAATCTTCAGACCCAGTATGCCCTTCCTACTCCAGACCTACCTACCCAGGCCCTACCCCAGACCCTCCTACCTACCTTCCTAGAAGCCCAGCCCCCAGTAGCCCCCCAAGCACCCCTCCTGACCTCTTTCACCCCCCATACACCCCCCGGACCCCCCCAGACACCCCCCGGATCCCCTCGGACATCCCCAGGATCCTCCCCGCCCCCAGTCATCCTCCAGACACCCCCCAGATCCCCCAGATCCCCCCTGCCCCCAGTCACCCCCCAGACACCCCCCAGATCCCCCCAGACCCCCAGAGAAAGGGAGAACTCTGGTACAAGAGTTTCCATGAAGAATCTCAAGGTTTGGTACACCAATGCTGATGGGGTATCTAATAAAGCAGAAGAGATAAAAGAAAGAGTGAGTGAAGCTGATCCTGACATAGTTGCAATTGTGGAAACTAAAATTAATGACATGATCTCAGATGCAATCTTTCCTGAAGGGTACCAGGTGATACGAAAAGAGAGGACACAGAGACAGGGAGGGGGAGTAGCATTCCTAATAGAGCAGAAATGGAAGTTTGAAGACCTGGGAAATCGAGTTACCAATGAGTGCACAAGCTTCATACATGGAACTCTGACAGTAGATGGGAGGAAGATTGTGATCTTGGTAATCTACAATCCCCCACCAAACAGTAGAAGACCCAGGCAGGAGTATGATGACAACAACAAAGCATGTATAGATGAACTTCAGAAGGCAGCAACACTAGCCCACAGAATGAGAGCGAAGCTGCTGATCATGGGGGACCTAAATCATGGAGAGATAAATTGGGAATCAAGGAATCCCCATGGAGGGGACGAAACGTGGGGAGCAAAATTAGTAGATGTTATAGACAGGAATTTCCTGACACAACATGTGAAGGAAGACACAAGGGAAAGAGGAGGAGATGCACCGAGCCTATTAGACCTGACTTTCACCCAGAACGTAGAAGATATCGAGAATTTAGAGCATGAAATACCTCTAGGGGCCAGTGACCATTGTGTCCTAGTCTTTGACTACATGATGGAATTCAAACTTATGACCATGGGACAAGAGATCTGGGAAAGGAGAGCTGACCACAGGAAAGGGGACTATAAGAGGATAAGGGACTATCTGGGTGAAGTGCAGTGGGAGGAAGAAATTAGAGGAAAAACAGTCCAAGATATGATGTACCTAGTCATACAGAAATGCCAGGAGGCCGAAGAGAGATTTATACCAACGGTAAAGGGAAAAAATAAGAAGGAATATAATAACCCATGGTTTAATAGACAGTGTCAGGAAGCAAGAATGGCCAGCAGGCGGGAGTGGAGGAAGTACAGAAGACAAAGAACAGAGGACAACAGGATCAGATACAACAGAGCTAGGAACGATTACATTAACATAAGACGAACATCGGAAAGGGACTATGAGAACGATATTGCAATCAAAGCGAAAAAACAACCTAAGTTACTACACAGTCATATAAGAAGAAAAATGTCGGTGAACGACCAAGTGACAAGACTAAGGAAGACAGAGGGGGCATATACTGAAAGTGACAAGGAAATCTGTGAGGCACTGAATGCCAGTTTCCATGGAGTGTTCACTACAGAGCCTGAGCAGCTCCCATTGTTGGAAGGGGTTACCCTAGATGAAAGACTATCAGATATAGAGGTGACAGCAGAGGAGGTAATGAAACAGTTGACAACTCTAGATGCAACTAAAGCAGTTGGACCAGACAAAGTATCACCGTGGATACTAAAAGAAGCAGCACAGGCCCTCAGCGTGCCTCTGGCAATGATCTTTAATGAGTCACTTATGTCAGGAGTATTGCCCAGTTGCTGCAAGAAGGCAAATGTCGTGCCGATCTTCAAGAAAGGTGATAGGGAGGAGGCACTTAACTATAGACCTGTATCACTGACAAGCATCCCCTGTAAAATACTGGAAAGAATAATTAGGCTACGACTGGTTGCACACCTGGAGAACATTAGGTTTGTGAACAAACATCAACATGGGGTCTGGACAGGGAAATCGTGCCTAACAAACCTTCTGGAATTCTATGATAAAATAACGAGGATAAGACAGGACAGAGATGGTTGGGCAGACTGCATATTTCTGGACTGCCAAAAAGCCTTTGATACAGTACCGCACATGAGACTGCTGTTCAAGCTCGAGAGGCAGGCGGGGGTGGGGGGAAAGGTCCTAGCATGGATAAGGAACTACCTAACAGGAAGGAGCCAAAGAGTTACGGTAAGGGGCGAGAAGTCGGACTGGCGAACAGTAACAAGTGGAGTACCACAAGGATCGGTGCTGGGACCAATTCTGTTTCTTGTATATGTTAACGACATGTTTACAGGCGTAGAGTCCTACATGTCGATGTTTGCGGATGACGCAAAGTTGATGAGAAGAGTTGTGACAGATGAGGATTGCAGGATCCTCCAAGAGGACCTGAACAGGTTGCAGAGATGGTCAGAGAAATGGCTACTGGAATTCAACACGAGCAAATGTAAAGTTATGGAAATGGGACTAGGAGATAGGAGACCAAAAGGACAGTACACAATGAAGGGGAACAGCCTACCTGTGACGACGCGTGAAAGAGACCTGGGGGTGGACGTAACACCTAATCTATCTCCTGAGGCACATATAAATAGGATAACGACAGCAGCGTACTCTACACTGGCAAAAGTTAGAACATCATTCAGAAACCTAAGTAAGGAGGCATTTAGGGCGCTTTACACTGCCTACGTAAGGCCAGTCTTAGAGTATGCCGCCTCATCATGGAGTCCCCATCTGAAGAAGCATATAATGAAACTGGAAAAGGTTCAGAGGTTTGCAACAAGACTCTTCCCAGAGCTACGAGGGATGGGGTATGAGGAGCGCCTGAGGGAACTGTGCCTTACGACACTAGAAAGAAGAAGGGAGAGGGGGGACATGATAGGAACGTATAAGATACTCAGAGGGATTGACAGAGTGGACATAGACGAAATGTTCACACGAAATAGTAACAGAACGAGAGGACATGGATGGAAGCTTGAAACTCAGATGAGTCACAGAGATGTTAGGAAGTTTTCTTTTAGCGTGAGAGTAGTGGGAAAATGGAATGCACTTCAGGAACAGGTTGTGGAAGCAAATACTATTCATAATTTTAAAACCAGGTGTGATAGGGAAATGGGACAGGAGTCATTGCTGTAAACAACCGATGCTCGAAAGGCGGGATCCAAGAGTCAATGCTCGATCCTGCAGACACAACTAGGTGAGTACACACACACACACACACACACACACACACACACACACACACACACACACACACACACACACACACACACACACACAGTCTCTCTCTCTTCCTCCCGTGTTATTGCTCCCCAACACAAGCGTGACAGTTGCCTAAGTTACCCTCATCTCGCTCCTCTGTCCCCTTGCTCGCCACGCACGACCTTGCCTGCTCCTGTCCGTGCCTGTCCTCGCCAGTGCTTGAGCGGTGTCCTTCTCTCCTCGTGCAGGGCCAGGAGGGGCGGGCGTTGCTGCTGGGGCTGGCGCTGCTGGTGCTACCATTCCTCCCGGCCACCAACCTCCTCTTCACCGTCGGCTTCGTCATCGCCGAGAGGATACTCTACATCCCCAGGTGGGTTCTGGTGTGTGTGTGTGTGTGTGTGTGTGTGTGTGTGTGTGTGTGTGTGTGTGTGTGTGTTTTATACCGTTACTCAAGTATTAGTACACCGTCTGTGTGCTCTAGATCCCCCAGATGAATGACTGAAGTGTTGCATCACCGAGACAAGCTGCCAGTGTGAATGTCTAAGACACAAGACGTGTCTTGGCCCCGGGCAGGAGCGGTAGTTGTACCGCCGTCAACACATATCAAAAGGCATTAGCAACAAAACGAGCAGAAATATTCTAGCAAATATATAACAAATCATTAATAACTGAAGTAATTCACCTGAAGACGGGCAGAGAAATGCAGATGAAAAATCAGCAACTGCAGGAGCAGGAGTGATCATAGCAGCAGCAACAGCAGCAAGTTATATGTAAATCAGCAGGAGGAGCAGTTAAAAGTACATTAGCAGCAGCAGCAGCTAAATCACCAAGAAGAGCAGATACAAACAGCAGTAGCAGTTACAGGAGGAGTAACGAGTCTATAATCGCAACAGACACAATTCCCTACATCAGTAAAAGTTGAATAGCAGCAGCACAAGCAACAGTAGCAGTTGCAAAAGCAGTAACAGTTGCATATGACGATGAGTAGGAGCAGGAGGAGGAAGAGGAGGAGGAGGAGCCGTCCAGATGGCAGGGTGTAGGAGGACACGCAGGTCTGTGAGACATATGCTAGTAATGACCATTTCCATCCGGCTGCCTTGTCCACCTCCGCCAGATGTGCTGCTGCTCTTCCTCTCATCCGGCCCGCACACTCCACCGATATACCTTATATAGTCTTCTCATCCGGCCCGCACACTCCACCGATATACCTTATATAGTCTCCTCTCTCCCGCCTCGTTTTTACCACCTTTTTTTATCCTCATATATTCTTATTCTTGCTTTCGTTTGGTTTGTTTTCGTCTAGTTCTTTCAAGGTTTAGTTTCTTTGTGTTTCTTATTTTACAACTTCGCTCTCATATTATTATTAGTCCTGAGAAAAGTTAAAGAACTCGACTCAATACCTGACTCAAACACTCGTGTTTGTCCTCGGGAGCCACGCTGAGAAAAACAAATGTCCTCCTTTAATTATTGACTATCAGCCGAGACGCTCCAGAACGCATTCACGGTCTCTTGACAGTTTATCTAAAGTTTTGTAAAGTATTCTTAAGACAGCCAATGCCCTCTACCTTCTCTACTCCCTCCCATTCTCTATACCCTTCTTCATCTCTCTCTCTCACACACACACACACACACACACACACACACACACACACACACACACATCACATTTAAAATAAGATACGATCTGTATTCTGTCTTATAAATATTCATTTCTAGCTGGATTTGTAAAACCATTTGAAAAATTGACTAAAATCAATTACATTTTCATAAAAATATAACAGTTCTTGAAACAAATACAAGAAAGGGGTTAGAAGTCCGAATGTTGGTGTAGCACAAGACTTTACTAAAGAATAAGCAGACTTCTTTTAAGTGATTCTGCAACAGTGCTGGTGTGATATTGACCCAAAACACACATCCCAAATATGTACAATAAATACACAATGAAGTCACCCCAGGTAACGAGTGCGTCTGAGGGTGACCTTGTACGCTGGAGCGATTCCATTGCCCTACTCCAAAGATTATCTAATTTTCATTGAATTTTATGTAACGAATTATACTTAATCAAATGAACAGCGGATCTGATAATGTATAAAATGTATAAAATACAGGACGCGAATGTAAACAAAGTGCATAATTTGGCCAATTATGCAAGGGCCTCTTATGAGACAAGCTATTAACTGAAATAATGATCTATACAAATTAAAACATAGTACGTCAGTGAACTATCGCGTTTAGTACAGCAATGATGAGCCATCGCACTAAGGCTCTCAGGCACTAGTATGACAACTGTAAAGTTATTCTCCCTCACCGCTCCTCATGTATTGAATTAATTCATTTATTGAATATAATAAATTAAAAAAACAGCCAATTAATGCACAACTATATTCTACCCACTTCAAGACTCCGCTCCAATATAGAAGCATCAAGAAATATGGACCAATAGGCCCTCTGCAATTACTTCCATTCTTACCTTCAATACCCATTGTTTCGTGTTCTATCCTGTGTTGAAAGTTTTGTTCACCTCATTCAAAACTGTTGTAACATATCACCTCACCCAAAATGCGAGTTTAAAATGAAAAATGAAAGCTGTTTAAATCATAGCATAAGTAAGAACTCTGTTTAGTGTTTACAGGTAATAGTTGTGTGTGTGTAAACTAAAAATCTTTGAAAATGTAATAAGTTATTACGAAACGCGTTCAAGTGTCGCGTCAGACTAGAAATAAAAATGAATTTTGGAGAATTGATTTTTCAATTACCATCGACAGTGAAAAGAAACATAAGAAATATCGAGAAAATTCGTGTTAGAATTATTAATCTGACTTTTCCGGTCATATTTAATAATATATGTCTACAGGAAAGACTGCTACCAATATATATATATATATATATATATATATATATATATATATATATATATATATATATATATATATATATATATATATATATATATATATAATATATATAATATATATATGAATGAATACTGTATAATTAAAGTTTAAAGTTCTCGGAAAAAGTTTTGTCAATTTTGGCAATACATCTTTCATGAGTAATACTGCCAGATAAATATCATTTAACCGGGAGATAAAGAGAACACAATTCCCGCAGTCTACCAATTTTTTTCGGGTTTATAATAACTGTGCAGAGAAGTTCTCCACCAGACGTGTTCAGTCTTGTGTTCACTGTCTTGTACACCATCTCTTTTCACCCACTTCATAAATTTCATGAAACTGAATAACATTACAAAGCCGGAGGCTAGTACATACTCGTCTCCAATGGTACCTAGAGTATAACAATATTATACCGTCACTCCAAGCTGGATTTCGACCGCAATGCTCCACGCTAGATCAAATACTCTGCCTTGAACATGAAATCCGCACCTCTCTCAGAAGCAGTAAATATTGTCTTGTTGTCTACCTAGACCTCAAAGGAGCTTTTGATAGCATTCCTCATACTTGCCTCCTCGCGAAGCTTGCACGTTTAGGCGTACAGGGAAGATTACTTTTATGGTTACAGTCCTATCTCACAAACAGGACCTCCAAAGTCTTTATACAAGGCGAGTTTTCCGATGGCATCCCAATACAAACAGGTGTCCCACAAGGCTCCATACTAAGCCCAACCCTATTTGCCGCATTCTTAGCAGATTTGCCTAACACCCATCCTGTTCACCTCTCGGCGTACGCCGACGACTTAACACTGTATTATTCAGACAATGCCCTACCTAATACAGTCTCAACAATGCAAACAGCACTTGACCACCTCATAGATTGGACACAACAATGGGGCCTTCAATTCAGTACTACCAAAACCTGCTATCAGGTTTTCACTAAAAAAAAACTACTTCATCTACCCACCCTCACAATACACAACACTCCCATCCAACACGTACGAGAACATAAATATCTTGGCATGCACTTAGACTCCCCCTTACTTACCTGGAAAGCACACATTCAACACCTTAAACAGACGACACAACCCCGACTCACCATACTGAAAGCCCTCACTGGCACCACCTGGGGAGCACACCATAAAATCTTGCTCCGTTTCTATACAACCTACATTCGCAGCCAACTAGACTATTGTTGCCAAGCATATGCGTCGGCGGCGCCCACTAACCTACAGAGCCTCGAGGTCATACAAAATAATGCCATGCGACTTATATGTGGCGCAATGCGTTCAACTCCAATCCTCGGACTTTACGGGGAAACAGGCCTCACAAGCCTAACCACCAGATGAGACATTATGTGTGCCAACTATCTGTCACTCTGCACCACTGCTCACCAGACACACCCATACAGATCAAAAATTAACCCAACAGTTAACCCACATAACCCCCGCTCCCCAACCATTCACTCGCAACCTTTCCTCACACGGGCTACAAATAACCTCAATATAGACCTCTCCCTACTCCAAAACTGTGAAACCCAACCTCCTGTTCCCCACATTCCACCTTGGCTTTATACAACTCCTAATACAGCAATACAACTCGAAGACAACACTCCAAAATCTGCACCAAACTCAGCCATAGCCTCAGTCTTTGTCTCAACAATGAAAAATTGCTACCCAAATACCACAGAGATTTACACAGATGGGTCTCGCATCTTCATGAACAACGTACCCTCGGTCACTTGCGCTGTATGGATACCGGAATACCATCTCAAGCAGGGATGGCGGTTACCAAACCAACTATCTATTTTCACAGCGGAATTATATGCCTTGTATCAAGCTCTCCAAATCATCACAACATTACCAGTTGGGATATATACAATCTGTAGTGACTCCAAGAGCGCGATTCAAGCAATTACGTACTCTTCGAAAACATGCAAGGAGATTGTCTACCCATGCCTTCAACTTCTTCACAAACATCAATTGAACGGGTATGACACCTCTATCCAATGGGTCCCAGCACATTGTGGTATTCTCCGTAATGAACTTGTAGACCAACTAGCCAAAGCGATGCACAACACGCCTCACCTCACCCGTCATCCAATTCCCCATGTTGCACGTAAAGGAGCCTTCAAAGATACCATCTCCCAGGATTTTGCAACAAACTGGAAAACGTTATGCTCACCTTTGCACTATGGGTCCATTAAAAAGAAATGGGAAACTTGGAAACATGTCCGATATAAAAGCAGAGAAATTGATGTAACGATGACCAGATTAAGGCTGGGACACACCAAACTAGCAGCACACAGCTCTAAGTACAGGACAGACATCAACGAACTCTGTACTCACTGTCAGGTGCCTGAAACAGTCGAACACTATCTCCTGCACTGCTTCCGACATTATAGTGCCAGAGTAAATTTCAAACAAGTCTTTATCGCACTTAAAATACCCTTCACCATCGAGCATATATTAGGAAGCGGTGACCACTCGTCACAAGAAAAATACCAAATAGTCAAAGCACTGGCTAAATATCTGCAGTCGACCAACAAATTGGGTCACATCTGACCCGCGCCACATTTATACCTGGCGCCACCAACAGCTAAACACAGAAAACAACTGCCTCGTCGCAGCACCAAGGATCAGCTGACGCCATAAACACAACACACCGTCCTACAGTGCGGCAAGTCTCCCTACAACACACACCTCTGTTTTAATCACCGTTCCTCTATCTACAGCACAACGCAACAAGCACCTTGGTAGCTCCGATCATCTTCAACATAAACGCGTCCACCAACGTCAGTACTGGTGCAGTCATCGGGAGGACAAACCCGTCATGCAAACTGCACCTACTATCAACAAGAAGAAGAAAGCCGGATAAGTTTAGGAGCGCCGGCTCCTGCCTGCTCACTACTGACCTTTTTTAGAGCTTTACTACTTAAAGTTCATGACCCTTGTGACCTTTGATGACTTTGGGGAGATACAAGAGCTGCCTGAACTACTTTCATCCCTCCACACGCTTACAACCGAGTCCGTGGTGGTATTTGTGGCAGTAAATATATCCTTAAAAGTAAAGACGTGGCACTAGCTTGCTTTGATTTGGCACTTGAGCGCTAGTGTAACACTAGAGCGTGAGTGTGGCACTAGAGCGCGAGTGTAGCACCAGAGCGCGAGTGTGGCACTAGAGCGCGAGTGTAGCACTAGAAGTCGCGGATGTGCTCTCTAGAGTGCCAGGGCTTAACGCATAATAGAGCATTTAAACACAACGATTTGAAAAAAAACCATGTCGCAAAGAACACAGAGCGTCAAAGAACATAGGGCGTCAAAGAACACAGAGCGTCAAAGAACAAAGAGCGTCAAAGAACATAGGGCGTCAAAGAACATAGGGCGTCAAAGAACATAGGGCGTCAAAGAACACAAAGCGTCAAAGAACACAGAGCGTCAAAGAACATAGGGCGTCAAAGAACATAGAGCGTCAAAGAACACAGGGCGTCAAAGAACACAGTGCGTCAAAGAACATAGCGCGTCAAAGAACATAGGGCGTCAAAGAACACAGAGCGTCAAAGAACATAGGGCGTCAAAGAACACAGAGCGTCAAAGAACATAGGGCGTCAATGAACACAGAGCGTCAAAGAACATAGGGCGTCAAAGAACACAGAGCGTCAAAGAACATAGGGCGTCAAAGAACACAGAGCGTCAAAGAACATAGGGCGTCAAAGAACACAGAGCGTCAAAGAACATAGGGCGTCAAAGAACATAGGGCGTCAAAGAACACAGTGCGTCAAAGAACACAGAGCGCCAAAGAACATAGGGCGTCAAAGAACACAGAGCGTCAAAGAACATAGGGCGTCAAAGAACACAGAGCGCCAAAGAACACAGTGCGTCAAAGAACACAGTGCGTCAAAGAACATAGGGCGTCAAAGAACACAGAGCGTCAAAGAACATAGGGCGTCAAAGAACACAGAGCGTCAAAGAACACAGGGCGTCAAAGAACGCAGAGCGTCAAAGAACACAGAGCGTCAAAGAACATAGGGCGTCAAAGAACACAGAGCGTCAAAGAACACAGGGCGTCAAAGAACACAGTGCGTCAAAGAACATAGGGCGTCAAAGAACACAGAGCGCCAAAGAACATAGGGCGTCAAAGAACACAGAGCGTCAAAGAATATAGGGCGTCAAAGAACACAGAGCGTCAAAGAACACAGAGCGTCAAAGAACACAGTGCGTCAAAGAACATAGGGCGTCAAAGAACACAGAGCGTCAAAGAACACAGAGCGTCAAAGAACATAGGGCGTCAAAGAACACAGAGCGTCAAAGAACACAGAGCGTCAAAGAACACAGTGCGTCAAAGAACATAGGGCGTCAAAGAACACAGGGCGTCAAAGAACACAGAGCGTCAAAGAACATAGGGCGTCAAAGAACATAGGGCGTCAAAGAACACAGAGCGTCAAAGAACATAGGGCGTCAAAGAACACAGAGCGTCAAAGAACACAGGGCCTCAAAGAACACAGTGCGTCAAAGAACACAGAACGTCAAAGAACACAGAGCGTCAAAGAATATAGAGCGTCAAAGAACACAGAGCGTCAAAGAACACAGTGCGTCAAAGAACACAGAGCGTCAAAGAACACAGAGCGTCAAAGAACATAGAGCGTCAAAGAACACAGAGCGTCAAAGAACACAGAGCGTCAAAGAACACAGTGCGTCAAAGAACATAGGGCGTCAAAGAACACAGGGCGTCAAAGAACATAGGGCGTCAAAGAACACAGAGCGTCAAAGAACACAGGGCGTCAAAGAACACAGTGCGTCAAAGAACACAGAGCGTCAAAGAACATAGCGCGTCAAAGAACACAGAGCGTCAAAGAACACAGGGCGTCAAAGAACACAGTTCGTCAAAGAACACAGAGCGTCAAAGAACACAGAGCGTCAAAGAACATAGGGCGTCAAAGAACATAGGGCGTCAAAGAGCACAGTGCGTCAAAGAACACAGAGCGTCAAAGAACACAGAGCGCCAAAGAACACAGAGCGTCAAAGAACACAGGGCGTCAAAGAACACAGTGCGTCAAAGAACACAGAGCGTCAAAGAACACAGAGCGTCAAAGAACACAGAGCGCCAAAGAACATAGAGCGTCAAAGAACACAGAGCGTCAAAGAACACAGAGCGTCAAAGAACACAGAGCGTCAAAGAACACAGAGCGTCAAAGAACACAGAGCGCCAAAGAACATAGGGCGTCAAAGAACACAGAGCGTCAAAGAACACAGAGCGTCAAAGAACACAGAGCGTCAAAGAACACAGAGCGTCAAAGAACACAGAGCGCCAAAGAACATAGGGCGTCAAAGAACACAGACCGTCAAAGAACATAGGGCGTCAAAGAACACAAAGCGTCAAAGAACACAGAGCGTCAAAGAACATAGGGCGTCAAAGAACACATAGCGTCAAAGAACACAGGGCGTCAAAGAACATAGTGCGTCAAAGAACACAGAGCGTCAAAGAACACAGAGCGTCAAAGAACACAGAGCGTCAAAGAACACAGAGCGTCAAAGAACATAGGGCGTCAAAGAACACAGAGCGTCAAAGAACACAGGGCGTCAAAGAACACAGTGCGTCAAAGAACATAGGGCGTCAAAGAACACAGGACGTCAAAGAACATAGGGCGTCAAAGAACACAGAGCGTCAAAGAACACAGGGCGTCAAAGAACACAGTGCGTCAAAGAACACAGAGCGTCAAAGAACACAGAGCGTCAAAGAACATAGCGCGTCAAAGAACACAGAGCGTCAAAGAACACAGGGCGTCAAAGAACACAGTTCGTCAAAGAACACAGAGCGTCAAAGAACACAGAGCGTCAAAGAACATAGGGCGTCAAAGAACATAGGGCGTCAAAGAGCACAGTGCGTCAAAGAACACAGAGCGTCAAAGAACACAGAGCGCCAAAGAACACAGAGCGTCAAAGAACACAGGGCGTCAAAGAACACAGTGCGTCAAAGAACACAGAGCGTCAAAGAACACAGAGCGTCAAAGAACACAGAGCGCCAAAGAACATAGAGCGTCAAAGAACACAGAGCGTCAAAGAACACAGAGCGACAAAGAACACAGAGCGCCAAAGAACATAGGGCGTCAAAGAACACAGAGCGTCAAAGAACACAGAGCGTCAAAGAACACAGAGCGTCAAAGAACACAGAGCGTCAAAGAACACAGAGCGCCAAAGAACATAGGGCGTCAAAGAACACAGACCGTCAAAGAACATAGGGCGTCAAAGAACACAGAGCGTCAAAGAACACAGAGCGTGAAAGAACATAGGGCGTCAAAGAACACAGGGCGTCAAAGAACATAGTGCGTCAAAGAACACAGAGCGTCAAAGAACACAGAGCGTCAAAGAACACAGAGCGTCAAAGAACACAGAGCGTCAAAGAACATAGGGCGTCAAAGAACACAGAGCGTCAAAGAACACAGGGCGTCAAAGAACACAGAGCGTCAAAGAACACAGGGCGTCAAAGAACACAGTGCGTCAAAGAACACAGGGCGTCAAAGAACACAGAGCGTCAAAGAACACAGGGCGTCAAAGAACACAGTGCGTCAAAGAACACAGGGCGTCAAAGAACACAGAGCGTCAAAGAACACAGAGCGTCAAAGAACATAGAGCGACAAAGAACACAGAGCGTCAAAGAACACAGGGCGTCAAAGAACACAGAGCGACAAAGAACACAGAGCGTCAAAGAACACAGAGCGTCAAAGAACACAGGGCGTCAAAGAACACAGAGCGACAAAGAACACAGAGCGTCAAAGAACACAGCGTCAAAGAACATAGGGCGTCAAAGAACACAGAGCGACAAAGAACACAGAGCGTCAAAGAACACAGAGCGTCAAAGAACACAGGGCGTCAAAGAACACAGAGCGACAAAGAACACAGAGCGTCAAAGAACACAGAGCGTCAAAGAACACAGAGCGACAAAGAACACAGAGCGTCAAAGAACACAGAGCGACAAAGAACACAGGGCATCAAAGAACACAGAGCGACAAAGAACACAGAGCATCAAAGAACACAGCGTCAAAGAACACAGAGCGTCAAAGAACACAGGGCGTCAAAGAACACAGAGCGACAAAGAACACAGAGCGTCAAAGAACACAGCGTCAAAGAACACAGGGCGTCAAAGGACACAGGGCGTCAAAGAACACAGAGCGACAAAGAACACAGAGCGTCAAAGAACACAGCGACAAAGAACACAGAGCGTCAAAGAACACAGGGCGTCAAAGAACACAGAGCGACAAAGAACACAGAGCGTCAAAGAACACAGAGCGTCAAAGAACACAGCGTCAAAGAACACAGAGCGTCAAAGAACACAGCGTCAAAGAACACAGCGTCAATGACCGGACCGTTTAAGAACATAGACGCTTAACCACTCGAATGAATCTCCTGCTGAAGTCTTGGGAAGTTTTAAAGTTCAAGTCAGTGACATCTCATGATTAATTGAACCCGAATGAATCGACGTTTAATACGATAACATTTATAGATCCCTAATGTTGAACACCTAACATTTACAAGTATAAATAACTATAAATTATTATTATAGTTAAATATATATAAAAATCCCAAACTTTTAGGACCCCTAACACCCAGCCCTCAAGTGCTTATAACGTTTAGGACCCTAACACCCAGCCCTCAAGTGCTTATAACGTTTAGGACCCCTAACACCCAGCCCTCAAGCGCTTATAACGTTTAGGACCCCTAACACCCAGCCCTCAAGCGCTTATAACGTTTAGGACCCTAACACCCAGCCCTCAAGTGCTTATAACGTTTAGGACCCCTAACACCCAGCCCTCAAGTGCTTATAACGTTTAGGACCCCTAAAACCCAGCCCTCAAGTGCTTATAACGTTTAGGACCCCTAACACCCAGCCCTCAAGCGCTTATAACGTTTAGGACCCCTAACACCCAGCCCTCAAGCGCTTATAACGTTTAGGACCCTAACACCCAGCCCTCAAGCGCTTATAACGTTTAGGACCCTAACACCCAGCCCTCAAGTGCTTATAACGTTTAGGACCCCTAACACCCAGCCCTCAAGTGCTTATAACGTTTAGGACCCCTAACACCCAGCCCTCAAGCGCTTATAACGTTTAGGACCCCTAACACCCAGCCCTCAAGCGCTTATAACGTTTAGGACCCCTAACACCCAGCCCTCAAGCGCTTATAACGTTTAGGACCCCTAACACCCAGCCCTCAAGCGCTTATAACGATTAAAAGTTTAAGATTAAGAACTTAGGTTTAAGAGCCTAACGCTTAAAGAACATTACCCTCAAGATCCCAGACGCCCCAGGCAATAGTTTAGTCAACTTACGACCAAGTTACGCTAATCTATGACACAGGATAAAGCCAGACCAAACCCAGCAGCGTCGCGGCCACAAGCGTCTCCTGAGGGAAAATAAGCGTCTTTGGTCAAAACCTCTTATGATAGAAAACGCCGGGGTGGAGGGGATGAATGGGGCTACTCTAAGGATAGGAGAGAAAGGGCGATTAGTCCTTAACATCGTCTCAGGCAAGTCCTTATTCTGAATATGGATCGTATGGTGGCCTCAAATATATCATTGAGTGCTATATATATATATATATATATATTGACCAGACCACACACTAGAAATTGAAGAGACGACGACGTTTCGGTCCGTCCTGGACCATTCTCAAGTCGATTGTGATGAGGACAGGTAGGGGCAGGCATTAAATAGGCAAGAGAGAGCTGAGGAGGAAAGTCAGGTGTAGGGGATAGCAGTAATGAGAACCGCAGCAGGCCTATTGGCCCATACGAGGCAGCTCCTATTATAACCACCGAAGGAGATAGTAATAGGAATAAGAAGAGGATAGCAAGGGAGCGTAGAAGACAAGGAACAGGAAAAGGGAGAAGAGAATGAAAGGGAAAGAGAAAGAAAGATATATATATATATATATATATATATATATATATATATATATATATATATATATATATATATATATATATATATATATGTATATATATATATATATATATATATATATATATATATATATATATATATAATATATATATATATATATATATATATATATATATATATATATATATATATATATATGTATATATTCATAAAGTATTTGTTAAATGGACCATGACAGTAGTAGTGGGCATCCATCAGTCTCACGAGACTATGGAGTTGCGCTCTGGTTGTCGGTCTGGAGTAACCTAGCTCTCCAGGGCGCAAAGCCAGGGTAGGTTGATACGGAGAAGCTGTTACCCATGCAGCAGGTCCCCCTCTCTACGGCGCCGAAAGTCTCCAATGGAAATGCAAACGCCAATACGATTGGTTCACAGTAAAAACAACACAAAATCGGCTAATATTTGTTCACCCGGCCTATGGACCGTCACAGTAAAATAAAACAACAAAACCCAACCTTCTAATATTCGTTCACCGTCACACCGTCACTATGGACCGTCACACCGTCACTATGGACCGTCACACCGTCACTTTGGACCGTCACACCGTCACTATGGACCGTCACAGTAAAACAACAATGTAATAACAAATCTTATTTAAACTTTTAAATTGAAATTTAGGCTCATAACATTCCCACTTTCAGAGGAATCATGTTAGAGCTACATTTTGCTCCCGAAATTGACGACCTGAAAAGTTCTGAATGACTAAACTTAGTCCCATCTGGAACGTAAAGTTCGAAGGTAGCTAGGCAGATTTTTCAAGATTTTGTGAATGTGTTACAGTAAAGAAATCCCAGTAAAGAAAGCCAGCCAGTAAAGAGATCCCAGTATAGAAGTCCAGCCAGTAATCACTAGAGTTGGAGTCCTGAGTCCGAGACTCAAGATCTTCACCCATTTAAAGTCAAAGTATTTTTTATTAACATATTCAGGTAAATTTATGCAGCTCCCCTAAACTATATGAAGGGTTACATAGTGTCAAGAACTAGCTATGTGCTGCTAAAAATCCCCATTTCACAGAATATTTAGTCGTACAGGGTCATGTGATCAGTAGCTTCCTCTGGCGAATTTTGGGTGCGTTATGAGGATATCCTCAAGCACACGAGAGGTAATAAAGCCCCAGGTACCGTGTACCGGCAGGTCTGAAGACTCCAGTGAAAGTATTAGTCAAATTAGGTACCGAACACTAGTTGCTTTCTCGTCTTGTTCATTTTGCTCAAGCCTGCGGCCATGAGGTTAGAAATAGTAATATAATATGATAATGACAAGAGTGGCATTGATGATGCTGACATTGATGACAATGGTGGTGATGACAATGGTGGTGATGACAGTGGTGGTGATAGTGGTGGTGAAGACAGTGAGGTTGATGACAGTCGTGGTGATGACAATGGTGGTGATGACAATGGTGGTGATGACAATAATGGTGATGACAGTGAGGTTGATGATAAGTCTGATAACACTAACTTTGGCGAGGCAAAAATAGTATAATGTGCTCTTTAATATGACAATTTATTGTTTATTTTTTTGTTTATTTTTGCTTTCTTGAAGATTCGGTGAGATGTGGGCCTTGTAGCGCTGTCGGGTCGCAGGCGAAAGGGTCTGGGTTCCGTTCTTACGCCAGAACGGAAGTCTTTGGGCACCGTTTCATTTCGCCTCATATCTCTGTTCACCTAGCAGTAAACAGCAACCCGGGAGTCAGAACACTATTGTGGCTAGCATCCTGGGAGAGTCAGTGATTGGTCTAGGGGTAACGTATGTTAGTGTAATATACGCTTATTGTCCCCCTTAGCCAAGGGAACTTTGCAAAGTTTAGGGGGAAATGGAACTTGACTAAATTGGCATAGGAAAGGAGGTTGGCTAAGTTAGCGTGGGAAAGGGCTTGGCTAAATGGCGGAGGAAAAGAGTTTGGCTAAGTTAGCGGGGATAATCAATGAGGACGCTTTTGGGAAAGTAGCCAAGTTGGCGGAAATGTAAATGATTACAATGATTTGGGTGAGAGTAACCCAATCGGAGGGAGTTGAACATTACGAGGGCATTAGTTGGGCGATGTTGTAAATCAATCCCGAGACGCGCGGCTGTAAATGAATTTAACAAATAGGTAAATCGTCGGGAAATGTAAATCACTGGATGGGAGGCGAGGAAGCAGCTGACGTGTATTGTAAATGACACTGGGGAGCGGAGCTAACTAAACTCGGGGCTGTATATGACAGGTGAATTCGAAAGGAGAATTGTTAGTTACCGAGAGCGTAAATAGTCGAGGTGGTTGTAAATAAGTTTGTGGTGGGGAGTCGGGCAGTAAACAAGACCAGAGATTCTCTGTGTGAGGCAAGTGAGGGGAAAAGTGAGAGTAGAAGGCTGATAAATCTTAAAATTACAGAACCATATGTACTGGTTTAATATTATTTGTCAGACTGTAATTCATATAAAGTAATTGATGAGTAAGGAAGTGAAAACCGCGACCCACGCCCCGCGAAGTCTCAGTGTACACGCCCCCGCGAGGTCCCAGTGTACACGCCCCGCGAGGTCCCAGTGTACACGCCCCCGCGAGGTCCCAGTGTACACGCCCCGCGAGGTCCCAGTGTACACGCCCCCGCGAGGTCCCAGTGTACACGCCCCGCGAGGTCCCAGTGTACACGCCCCCGCGGGGTCCCAGTGTACACGCCCCGCGGGGTCCCAGTGTACACGTCCCGCGAGGTCCCAGTGTACACGCCCCCGCGTGGTCCCAGTGTACACGCCCCCGCGAGGTCCCAGTGTACACGCCCCCGCGAGGTCCCAGTGTACACGCCCCCGCGAGGTCCCAGTGTACACGCCCCCGCGAGGTCCCAGTGTACACGCCCCGCGAGGTCCCAGTGTACACGCCCCGCGAGATCCCAGTGTACACGCCCCGCGAGGTCCCAGTGTACACGCCCCCGCGAGGTCCCAGTGTACACGCCCCCGCGAGGTCCCAGTGTACACGCCCCGCGAGGTCCCAGTGTACACGCCCCGCGAGATCCCAGTGTACACGCCCCGCGAGGTCCCAGTGTACACGCCCCCGCGAGGTCCCAGTGTACACGCCCCGCGATGTCCCAGTGTACACGCCCCGCGAGGTCCCAGTGTACACGTCCCGCGAGGTCCCAGTGTACACGCCCCGCGAGGTCCCAGTGTACACGCCCCGCGAGGTCCCAGTGTACACGCCCCCGCGAGGTCCCAGTGTACACGCCCCCGCGGGGTCCCAGTGTACACGCCCCGCGGGGTCCCAGTGTACACGCCCCGCGAGGTCCCAGTGTACACGCCCCGCGAGGTCCCAGTGTACACGCCCCGCGAGGTCCCAGTGTACACGCCCCGCGAGGTCCCAGTGTACACCCTCTCCCCACACTCGCCAGCGACTAACCCCCTCCCATTCGCCAACGACCCTCACACGAACTTCTCCCACCTTTCCCCTCTCGCCAATAACAACTTGAACACGTACCCTCGCTCCCCGAGTAATTAATTTGCGTCCTTGTTTCTCCAGCCTGGGCTACGCGATGCTGGTGGGCGTGGCCCTCTCGCGGGCGGGACGGCTGAGGGCGCCCTGCCTCCTGCTGCTCCTCGTCGCCGCCTCCTGCAGGACGCTACAGAGGAACCGGGACTGGGAATCCAGGGAGACGCTCTTCTTGTAAGTCTTGCTAGTGATTGGGAAGGATTTAGGATTATTCCTGAAGGGATTGTGGCAGGGTTAGGTGGGAAGCCCAAGCATCCCAATGAATCTATCGAGGCCCATGCATCGAAAACGTTTATATCACGATGGTTTTATTGTTACTAACACGTCACATTTTCCACGGAGTGGTGGATGCAGTACAAAAATCGACTCATTGGGAAGACAAGATGTGTAATAAGGATGTGTAATAGCAAGTTTTAATAGCAGTAATATCACTAGTTATTAACAATTAACGCTAGTTACGCAGTATTCAGGATCATCCCTCACACCAACTCACCTAGTTGTGCTTGAGGGGGTTGAGCTCTGGCTCTTTGGTCCCGCCTCTCAACTGTCAATCAATTGATGTACAGATTCTTGAGCCTACTGGGCTCTTTCATATCTACATCTCAAAATGTGTATGGAGTCTGCCTCCAACATTTATTAACTATTCTGACGCTAAAAAAAGTTCTTTCTAATGTCTCTATGGAATATTTGGGTACTATAAGCATATACGTCCATTTTGAAATATATACGTCCGCATATATCCTTGATCGTCGGCCGTCTTAAACGGGTGAATATATCATAGAGGTATGAATGAATATATGGTATATGGTATGGTATTTATGAATATATCATAGACTGGACAGAGCTATCTGTGGCAAGACATGTTCTTGAATACACTCTTGAGAGACGGCAAGAGCGGTGACAGACAAGCTAACTATTGTGGGATGCATGTGGTTTGTAATGATGACACTAACGACCTGCTTGGCTACAACTCTGACTGTGAATGGTTGACTTGTTAACGACTGACTGTAGTTAACTACTATTGTTTTGTTAGTAGTGACTGTCTATGGTGTGGATACCTGATAATAAGAGAAGCTCCTGGTTAACTATACAATCAGAACTGACCTTCTGAGCTCACCATCAGAGCTCAACAATCACTGCACAGAGCCTATAGTCTCTTGAATTTAAGTTGGAGACTTAGAAATGGATTCCAAAGTCATGATTTCACTGATCACACATTTACTATAACCTTTCTATGCACAATCATATATTTTTATATCAATTTTATATAATTAGATTTCGATCTTATTTGTTATTTAAATAATTACTGTAATGTATAATAATATGTATTTTCATATAGCTGGCTTGCCTCTCCCTCTCTCTAACTTCTCTTCCCCTATAGCCTCCCTGTTCTGTTCTGTTCTTTTCTCCCGCTTCCCTCTCTCTCTCTCTCTCTCTCTCTCTCTCTCTCTCTCTCTCTCTCTCTCTCTCTCTCTCTCTCTCTCGTGTCTGTACAGTACTTGATTCTCACCTCATAATCACAGTGTTCTCACCTGGGCCTGGTCTTCCCATATGGTTGTAATGCGTGTCTCACTCTCTGACGGCTCAGGGCGGGCCTGAGGACGCTGCCCCACAACGCCAAGATGCACTACAACTTCGCCAACCTGCAGAAGGACCTGGGTAACGCCGACCTCGCCAAGCTCCACTACATATACGCCATCAGGTGAGTCTTCCCCTCGACTGGCTACATATATACCTTGACAAATGCGCTAACATACTCCAAGATATCTTAATGCTGCGGATACTGTGTGTCACACCCAAGACTGGATGCAGTCTTAGCACATTGACTGAGATAAAGGTTCTTCAAGTGGCCCCTCACCACTCATCATGTCTACCACACAAATCAATATAACGAGAGGACACTGCAACGTCTGAGGTGAATCACCAATCACATCAACAGTTTAGCAACGTCATGCAACAGGCGGCCACATATGATATCCACCCACAATTTGCGTTTGTGTGTGTGTGTGTGTGTGTTTAGTTCACTTATTATGCACCCCATACGCATCCTGTGAGCAGTAGTAGAAAAGGTTATAGAGACATAATGGGCTCAGGAACTGAGCCCCCAAATTCATGTAAATATTTACATATTTAAAGTACAAATCAACCGTCTCTTATAACACAACCAGGCGGCCACAACGGCCTATTTCAGAACTAATAAAAACAATGTTTCTTAAATATAAGTTATATATTATATACACGTTTTGTGTATAGTTAACCCCGGGGTGCATTAAGGGAGGTGTTTGCCTGCTGAACGTGGTCGTATATATATGACATTTAAACCAACTGGAACGAGATGTGCAAGAAATAATACGAAGGAAAGTGACTATGATGGGGTGGGAGTCCCATCTCCCTAGTGTCTACCCCTATCCTTGTACTCGTCTCCCAGATACACCTGTCCCACACCACACCTGCCCCACACCACACCTGCCTCACACCAGCTACACCTGCCCCACACCAGCTACACCTGCCCCACACCAGCTACACCTGCCCCACACCAGCTACACCTGCCCCACACCAGTTACACCTGCCCAACACCAGCTACACCTGAACCACACCAGCTACACCTGCCCCACACCAGCTACACCTGCCCCACACCAGCTACACCTGCCCCACACCTGCTACACCTGCCCCACACCAGCTACACCTGCTCCAAACCAGCTACACCTGCCCCACACCAGCTACACCTGCCCCACACCAGATACACCTGCTCCACACCAGGTACACCTGCCCCACACCAGCTACACCTGCCCCATACCAACTACACCTGCCCCACACCAGCTACACCTGCCCCACACCAGCTACACCTGCTCCAAACCAGGTACACCTGCCCCGCATCAGCTACACCTGCCCCACACCAGGTACACCTGCCCCAAACCAGGTACACCTGCCCCACATCAGCTACACCTGCCCCACACCAGCTACACCTGCCCCACACCAACTACACCTGCCCCACACCAGCTACACCTGCCCCACATCAGCTACACCTGCTCCAAACCAGGTACACCTGCCCCACATCAGCTACACCTGCCCCACACCAGGTACACCTGCCTCACACCAGGTACACCTGCCCCACACCACACCTGCCTCACACCAGCTACACCTGCCTCACACCAGCTACACCTGCCTCACACCAGCTACACCTGCCCCACACCAGCTACACCTGCCTCACACCACACGCAGTCCCGCACCTGTGCCAGGTGCGTCCACCACGGGCTCACCATAGCCCGTGCTACTTGGAACGTGTTGTTCCGAGTAGCTGAATCTAAAAACAACAGCAGCATCATACACCTGCCTCAGGCAACAACACGTGTACACTGAACCCAGAACCTGGTTGCCCAAACACCACCACTGACAACACCACTCATTCTCTCCTCATGTGAAAACGAGGTAAAACTCTCTACACTGGCAATGATGATGCTAGTAGATCCCTGATACTATCCCAGCACTGATTCTTAGTAGACAGATCCTTCATACCGCCCGGCCTCAATAGCCATCACAGGATCTCACTCACATGGCTCACAGACTCATAACTACTCATTCTGCTAGTAACGTAATCCCCCTCCCCCCCTCCCCCGAGGCCAATGTTATTCCCTTAACATAACTGATCGGCCCCGCTACACTGCGGATCCCTTCTCCAATCTGTTTGGTGTTCGGCTTGTGGTATGTCAGCCTCTGGACGGTTACTGAGGTCACCACACTGACTTACTCACCAACAACAAGGACACTTTACTCCAGGATTATGTTCACGGGTAAACTAAACTCAGTCTATATACACCGAGAAATAGGGTACACCTCTCAGTGTTATAACATCCTGATCTAATCTGTGGCTTAATAGACCAGGACAAAAATACATTCACTTGAACAGCAGACCCCAGGATAGCGGTCTCCAAGATCTGGACATATCCCCCTCTATCTACTTCTACAGGACTCTGTAGACCTTCCTATCTATCCAGTAAGTTTCCCGACCCCCCCCCCCTATCCTCCTACCCCTCACCCCCCCCCCTGTGAGCCCATCGAGCTAACCAGCCCTCTGGACCTCCCACTTTGCTGCTGTGATTCTCTTCAGGGATGGTTCCCACTTCCCTCCAATGGAGCAGTTTGCCCTCTTCGTCTCCTCTGGCCGGACCCTCGCTCCCCAACACACTTAAGTGAACATTTACACCGGGATGCACACTCCCCCCCCCCCCCTCCCCACACCCCACTACATTATATGTCGCTGGTGCATTCTAATATAACTTATATCATGTGGAATACGAAAGTCTTCTGTACCTCATAGGAACCCTTTACACGTTATTTTTTCCTACCACAGACGTGGCCACACAGTTACAATGCTAACTAGCATACACAACGTTTAACGGGAGTCCCTCACATTCTCACCAGTAACAGAACACACTTGATTGACAGTTGAGAGGCGGGACCAAAGAGCCAGACCTCAACCCCCGCAAGCACAAATAGGTGAGTACACTTCTCCCTTCTACACTCACAGCCTGGGTCAGGGAGAGCGTTTATGTGTTAGTTCAGTGCCTGCCTTATTACCCCTAAACTATCCTACGTTTTTCATACTAATGTTCACAAATACAATACTAATACAACCGGCGGTGTCCGGGATAGTCCGTCTCTCCCCCCCCTTCCAATCCCCCTTATCCCCCGTTCCATCCCCAATCTTTATTCTGAACCCTTCCAAAGGATCTATAGCCGTAATGACTTGGCGCTTTCTCTTGATAGTTTCCTTACCTTCTTCCCCCACACCTCCATTCCACTCCTCTCCCCACATCACCCCTCTTCCCTTCCCCTCTTCCCTTCCCCCTCTTCCCTTCCCCTCTTCCATCCCCTCTTCCCTTCCCCTCCTCCCTTTCCCTCTTCCCTTCCCCTCTTCCCTTCCCCCTCTTCCCTTCCCCTCCTCCCTTCCCCTCTTCCCTTCCCCTCTTCCCTTCCACTCTTCCCTTCCCCTCTTCCCTTCCCCTCCTCCCTTCCCCCTCTTCCCTTCCCCTCCTCCCTTCCCCTCTTCCCTTCCCCTCCTCCCTTTCCCCTCTTCCCTTCCGTTCCGCCGCAATTGTGATCTACCAAATACTCCTGAGTGTAAACAGAGTGGACAAGGCTACCAGAGTGTGTGTACTGGGAGGCCCCAGAGTGTGTGTACTGGGAGGCCTCAGAGTGTGTGTACTGGGAGGGCCCAGCGTGTGTGTACTGGCAGGACCCAGAGTGTGTGTACCGGGAGGCCCCTGAGTGTGTGTACTGGGAAGACCCAGAGTGTGTGTACTGGGAGGCCCCAGAGTGTGTGTACTGGGAGGACCCAGAGTGTGTGTACTGTGAGGACCCCAGAGTGTGTGTACTGGGAGGCCTCAGAGTGTGTGTACTGGGAAGGCCCAGCGTGTGTGTACTGGCAGGACCCAGAGTGTGTGTACCGGGAGGCCCCTGAGTGTGTGTATTGGGAAGCCCCAGAGTGTGTGTACTGGGAGGCCCCAGAGTGTGTGTACTGGGAGGCCCCAGAGTGTGTGTACTGGGAGACCCCAGAGTGTGTGTACTGGGAGGACCACAGAGTGTGTATACTGGGAGGCCCCAGAGTGTGTGTACGGGGAGGCCCAAGAGTTTGCGTACTGGGAGGACCCCAGAGTGTGTGTACTGGGAGGACCCAGAATGTGTGTACTGGGAGGCCCCAGAGTGTGTGTACTGAGAGGACACAGAGTGTGTGTACTGGGAGGCCCCAGAGTGTGTGTACTGGGAGGACCCCAGAGTGTGTGTGTACTGGGAGGCCCCAGAGTGTGTGTACTGGGAGGCCCAAGAGTGTGAGTACTGGGAGGGCCCCAGAGTATGCATACTGGGAGGACCCCAGAACGTGTGTACTGGGAGGCTCCAGAGTGTGTGTACTGGGAGGCCCCAGAGTGTGTGTACTGGGAGGACCCCAGAGTGTGTATACTGGGAGGCCCCAGAGTGTATGTACTGGGAGGGCCCCAGAGTGTGTGTACTGGGAGGACCCCAGAGTATGTGTACTGAGAGGCCCAAGAGTGTGTATACTGGGAGGCCCCAGAGTGTGTGTACTGGGAGGACCCAGAGTGTGTGTACTGGGAGGACCCCAGAGTGTGTGTACTGGGAGGACCCCAGAGTGTATGTACTGGGAGGCCCCAAAGTGTGTCTACTGTGTCGGAAAATCCGACACCATTTAATAATATCATACAGGCAGATAATATTGCTGTGTTTTATAAACAAGTTAACCCATAGAAAATGTAACTTGTAGTGGAATTTCCGTCTATAGAAAACGGGATATCATTACCACATACTATTATAAATTCACCACCTATTATGGTGGGAATTATTCTTAAATACATTAGTCTTTGGACTTTACCATCATAAAAACATCTCATATAAATTAACTTAATTATCAATATCAAAATAGAGTAAATGTGACCCTTCCATCACTTACTGTCATCTGGACAATGTAGGCCAGTAGCGTCAGTGAGGAGGGAGTGGTCAGCCATTGTTATTGTTTAAGACCACAGAGTCGTGGAGCGAATTACGGCTCCTATAAATTCTCTTAGACGAAGTGTTATGGAAGATCAGAGTAGTGATCTGCCATCATCAACACGCTGTCAACAAATACAAGGGAAGTGTCTTTCCGAAACCCGTTTATCTAATCATTTTTGGCCATTAATGTCAGTAGATAGGGCGTACCGGTTAGAACACGAATGATCGACTCAAACAAGGTAATTAAGCCTAGGTCTTTATGGTTCCTTGTACAGTGTTTTCTCTGATATAGCTGTCATATATTAGGATTCTGGCTTCACAGCTAGCGCCCTTTGACAGGTGAAGACGAGGAAGCATGCTTTGTGTACCAGTTACTGGGTGATGGAAGCTATCTCAAAGAGGATAATTTGGTGTCTACATCCTGATTATACCTGGTGGACTAAGGCCTGCTGTACAATAAGATAAGGAACCTCTTCAATGTATGTAGTCTAATACTGTAGTTTGATTGGCTGCATATATATATAAATTCAATATAACCCCCCCCCCTAATGTGTAGAGGATCGATTTGTGAGATTATTGCAGAAATACAGTCCACTTATCATCATACCAATTGCTATCGAAATATATAAATTAACGTAAATATAAATTCTATATAAATTCATATAAATTAAATAAATATAAATATCACAGCTCGGTTCCCACATTATTTGGTCATCTACGAACCGGATGACAGATTAATGGTCCTATGAACCCACATTATTTGGTCATCTTCGAGTCGGATGACAGATTATTTGGTCATCTTAGTACCGGATGAACCAGTTAACCAGTGGATTCATTAAATATACTAGTGCAGTGTGATTTATACAAAGCCAGCAGTCAAAGACGGCGGCGTTGCCTCGTGCGAGCTCAGGAGCCCCCCTCAGTTCATTTCAGCCTCATCAGCGGTTTCATATGGTCACCCACAAATTTGGTGGCGTGTTATTCCGTGAAATGACAGCGCTAATATTGAAGCCAGCCAAATTAGTGGCTGTGTCTTCGCGAGATTGTTCACGGATTTCGTGGTGTTAAATTTCGCGAGAGATTATTTACGAATTTTGTGGAGTTTATTTCGCGAGGTCACTAATAATATTTAATACTTCTTGATAATATTAGAAGTTTCATAGAGGCTATTATCAATAATTGTGTATATTATTTCTCCAAAATAGAGAATTATTTAATATATTGCCTAGTGTTCACAATATAATATTTACTAATTGCCAACCCACAACAGGGTAGGATATTACCATTGACTAGTTGAACTATTTATTGTTCATACTAGTCCCATTATTACCATAGTCTAGTGGTACTATATTAAACAACCTAGCACCATTAATGAATGGTGCAGACCCTATTTTGGGTGTAATTTTTATCATCTCGAGTTGAATTGTGTATATATAATAATTTACTTATGATCATTACACCTTTGAGTGATTAATTAGTGTCTATACCATCCTAGGGTGAAATAGAAGAGCTAACCTAAAGGTACTTCCATGACACTGGTTTATCACTCAAATCATTAGTGTGTATGATTGTATATATATATATATATATATATATAGATATATATATATATATATATATATATATATATATATATATATATATATATATATATATATATATATATATATATATATATATATATATATATATATATAATGTGTTTTAATTTTAAGTGCTAACCTCTAGTAGAGGTAGGATTACAGCCTAGTGATTGCAGAAATTTTATCCTAGGCTACCATTAGTACTTGCTCACAATTTATGAGCCAGTGGTGCCCAATTAACAAGTCACCATGACTACTCCACAGAAAGCAAAGCGTGCTTTAATAGCAAGTAAACGTCAACTGACAAGAGATCTCGACCAATATGAACAGTTGTTATATGAGCCTGTAATTAATTATCGTCGGTTGAAAATACCACTATTACAGATTCAAACCCAACTGCATATATTGAAAGCAAATAGGAAATCTTACCAAAATCAGGTCCACGACGATGACGACATAGTAGTTAAAGATGTGGAACCATTCCTGTCTGACCTAGCACAATATGAAGAAGAAACTCAAGCCAGGTTGGAGCACTTACACAGGATAATTGAATCAGAACAATTAGCCAGTACATCAAATAAAGTAGATAATGTTATGGATGATCTGGATCTTTTTGAGAATAAATGTCAAGCCAGATTAGATCCTTTAATCAACAAGAATAAAGCTTCACCCAGTAAAGCTTCACCCACTACAGCTTCACCCAATATTATACCACCAGAAATTAAGCAGTTCTCAGACAATTTATCCACAGTCTCTGTGGATTCTGAAAACCCAATACCTGAGGCTACTAAGTTAACATGCCTCCAAGCTAGAGGTGAAGCTGAACCAGTAGTAGAAAATGTAAATGAAAATAGCGACAGCACTAATTTCTCAGTCCAGCCTCCTAGGAATAATGCTGGCAATGAGAAAACTGTCATACATCTAGTACTACAATTGCTGGATTTACCTCAACCTGATCAGACTGCTGACTCATTACAATCCTTCAGCATGGAGTTTGAGTCACTACTAAGAACATTCAGTCTTAAGGTTGATATAACTACTAGTGAATGGATGACCAAAGTAGTCCTTCAACGAAAATTGTCCAGCGATATACTAGATGAATTATATGCACATCAACATAACACCATCCTGACAGTACAGGACATCATTGAAGGTTTGCATTTCATCATAAACAAACGACGTGCAAATGAGGAAGTTAAAGCCTCATGCAAGCCTTCAGAAATAGAAAATAATAGTCAATTAAAGGGTAAAACAACTTCCCCAAATAAACATCAGTCAATTACTCTAACATCAAGTTGCAGAAAATCTGACAATGCAGCAGAATCCTCCAAGCCTACTGTTACTAGTTCACCCAAACCGGTAATTTCCAAACGTGCAGTAGGCTGGGGGACATGTATGTTCTGCAAAAAGAAACATTCAACATACCGTTGTGCTAATTATCCAACCAGAGACACTCGTATTAAGCGACTCCAGGAATTAGGGAGATGTTCAAGGTGTCTCAAGTCACAAAACATAGACTATTGTGATACCCAATTCAACACCTGTAACAGGTGTAGAAGAGGTAGGCACCATGCAGCACTGTGCAAATATACGAAATTAACGTATTCAAGACCCAAGGTGGAAGATAGCATTCCCACCACAGTACAGTACTGCAAGGTGCAACAAACAAAGAGTGTCCAATCGGCAAAGTCTAAACGTAATACAACTTTGCCTACTGCCCAAATTACCATCCTGAATTAGAGGGCCAAGGTCCATACCCGTGGGTTGTTTGACCAAGGGTCCCAGAGAACATATGTCACTAAAAAGTTGGCAGATGAACTACAATTAAGGCCTGTAGCTCAGATGTCATTCAATATCTCAGGGTTTGTAACAGATGCAGGACCTCAAGTCTACCAGGTGGTACAACCATCAGTACGTTTAGGCAGATACGTCTGTAGAGTACAAGCCATTGTGGTGGACAAAATACCAGTAGACCTACAAGTTCAAGGTCTGAGAGCAACAGCCAAATTCCTGAGAAATAGAGGAATAAAATTGGCAGGTAATATTAAGTCTGATCACCTCACCGACTTCGGTCTCCTTGTAGGGACAGACTATTGCCATCGATTCATTGGTAGCCCTACTAAATATCAGGGCATAACCATGTTAAATTCTGCAGGAGGTAAATTACTCTCAGGCCCAGTATCAAGCCTGAGGAGACCTATGGCTGCAGATAAACAATACTAGTAGAAATCTAAATTTGTCAGCTGATTATATTTCTTCAGTAGCATTATACTAAGGAGATTACAGCTGATTATACCAACAAAGGTTGATGTTAGTATCATCATTTAAAGCCGAAGATGAGTTCATGAGGCCTCAGTGGTAAATCAGTGAACAGTAGCCTAAACAGCTACAAGTCACTGCAACCAATGTCACTGAACCCACTGCAGTCTCAGAACCATACTTTACTTTAATGATGAACTATTTAATCTTCTGAATCAATTAACTAAATTAAACACCAATAAATCTGATTACTGATTTGATACATTTATTATTTAATCAAGATGTATTCCATGGGCCTCAGTGTTTATATATCAGTGACCAGTTACCTGAACAAACTTCAAGTTATATCTAATGTCACTGATCTCACTGCAGTCCCTGAATCATACTTGACTGTAGTACTTGATCACATTCAGTCTTCTGGGTTAAATAATATGTAATTAGGCTTGAATTTTAGCCTTTCAAGAGTTAACAGGGAAATGAAATCGCATTAGACTTCTAACCTCTGCAACTCTAGTACGGGACATCCGTCCTGTACGAACAGACGCACAAATGTGTGATTACTAACTACTAACATCAAATTAATCTAATAATCCGAAGGAGGAGTATCGGTGTTCGTCTGTTCTAAATAGGACTTCGACCCGTGAGCAGCCCCCTGGGGAATTATGTCGGAAAATCCGACACCATTTAATAATATCATACAGGCAGATAATATTGCTGTGTTGTATAAACAAGTTAACCCATAGAAAATGTAACTTGTAGTGGAATTTCCGTCTATAGAAAACGGGATATCATTACCACATACTATTATAAATTCACCACCTATTATGGTGGGAATTATTCTTAAATACATTAGTCTTTGGACTTTACCATCATAAAAACATCTCATATAAATTAACTTAATTATCAATATCAAAATAGAGTAAATGTGACCCTTCTATCACTTACTGTCATCTGGACAATGTAGGCCAGTAGCGTCAGTGAGGAGGGAGTGGTCAGGTCATTGTTATTGTTTAAGACCACAGAGTCGTGGAGCGAATTACGGCTCCTATAAATTCTCTTAGGACGAAGTGTTATGGAAGATCAGAGTAGTGATCTGCCATCATCAACACGCTGTCAACAAATACAAGGGAAGTGTCTTTCCGAAACCCGTTTATCTAATCATTTTTGGCCATTAATGTCAGTAGATAGGGCGTACCGGCTAGAACATGAATGATCGACTCAAACAAGGTAATTAAGCCTAGGTCTTTATGGTTCCTTGTACAGTGTTTTCTCTGATATAGCTGTCATATATTAGGATTCTGGCTTTATAGCTAGCACCCTTTTGACAGGTCAAGACGAGGAAGCATGCTTTGTGTACCAGTTACTGGGTGATGGAAGCTACCTCAAAGAGGATAATTTGGTGTCTACCTCCTGGTTATACCTGGTGGACTAAGGCCTGCTGTACAATAAGATAAGGAACCTCTTCAATGTATGTAGTCTAATACTGTAGTTTGATTGGCTGCATATATATAAATTCAATATAAACCCCCCCCCCTAATGTGTAGAGGATCGATTTGTGAGATTATTGCAGAAATACAGTCCACTTATCATCATACCAATTGCTATCGAAATATATAAATTAACGTCAATATAAATTCTATATAAATTCATATAAATTAAATAAATATAAATCTCACAGGTCGGTTCCCACATACTGGGAGGCCCCAGAGTGTGTCTACTGGGAGGACCCAAAGAGTGTGTACTGGTAGGACCCAAAGTGTGTGTACTGGGAGGCCCCAGAGCGTGTGTACTGGTAGGACCCAGAGTGTGTGTACTGGGAGGACCCAGAGTGTGTGTACTGGGAGGACCCAGAGTGGACAAGCTACCAGAGTGTGTGTGTACTGGGAGGCCCCAGAGTGTGTGTACTGGGAGGCCCCAGAGTGTGTGTACTGGGAGGTCCCAGAGTGTGTGTACTGGGAGGCCCCAGAGTGTGTGTACTGGGAGGCCCCAGAGAGCGTGTACTGGGAGGCCCCAGAGAGCGTGTACTGGGAGGCCCCAGAGTGTGTGTACTGGTAGAGCCCAGAGTGTATGTACTGGGAGGCCCCAGAATGTGTGTACTGGGAGGCCCTCGAGTGTGTGTACTGGGAGGTCCCAGAATGTGTGTACTGGAAGTCCCCAGAGTATGTGTACTGGGAGGGCCCAGAGAGTGTGTACTGGGCGGGCCCAGAGTGTGTGTACTGGGAGGGCCCAGAGTGTGTGTACTGGGAGGGCCCAGAGCGTGTGTACTGGGAGGGCCCAGAGTGTACTGGGAGGATCCCAGAGTGTGTGCACTGGGAGGACCCCAGAGTGTGTGTACTGGGAGGACCCCAGAGTGTGTGTACTGGGAGGTTCCAGAGTGGACAAGCTTCCAGAATGTGTGTACTGGGAGGCCCCAGAGTGGACAAGCTACCAGAGTGTGTGTACTGGACGGCCCCAGAGTGTGTGTACTGGACGGCCCCAGAGTGTGTGTACTGGGAGGTCCAAGAGTGGACACGCTACCAGATTGTGTGTACTGGGAGGACCCAGAGTGGACAAGCTACCAAAGTGTGTGTACTGGGAGGACCCAGAGTGAGTATACTGGGCGGCCCCAGAGTGTGTGTACTGGGAGGCCCCAGAGTGAGTGTACTGGGAGGCCCCAGAGTGTGTGTACTGGGAGGTCCCAGAGTGAGTATACTGGGAGGCCCCAGAGTGAGTATACTAGGAGGGCCCCAGAGTGTGTGTACCGGGACGCCCCAGAGTGTGTGTACTGGAAGGCCCCAGAGTGAACAAGGCTACCAGAGTGAGTGTACTGGGAGGCCCCAGAGTGAGCGTACTGGCAGGCCCCAGAGTGTGTGTACCGGGACGCCCCAGAGTGTGTGTACTGGAAGGCCCCAGCGTGAACAAGGCTACCAGAGTGTGTGTACTGGGAGGCCCCAGAGTGGACAAGCTACAAGAGTGTGTGTACTGGGCGGCCCCAGAGTGGACAAGCTACCAGAGTGTGTGTACTGGGCGGCCCCAGAGTGTGTGTACTGAGAGGTCCAAGAGTGGACAAGCTACCAGAGTGTGTACTGGGAGGCCCCAGAATGTGTGTACTGAGAGGTCCAAGAGTGGACATGCTATCAGAGTGAGTGTGTACTGGGAGGCCCCAGAGTGTGTGTACTGAGAGGTCCAAGAGTGGACAAGCTACCAGAGTGTGTACTGGGAGGCCCCAGAATGTGTGTACTGAGAGGTCCAAGAGTGGACATGCTATCAGAGTGAGTGTGTACTGGGAGGCCCCAGAGTGTGTGTACTGAGAGGTCCAAGAGTGGACAAGCTACCAGAGTGTGTACTGGGAGGCCCCAGAATGTGTGTACTGAGAGGTCCAAGAGTGGACAAGCTACCAGAGTGAGTGTGTACTGGGAGGTCCCAGAGTGTGTGTACTGAGAGGTCCAAGAGTGGACAGGCTACGTGTACTGAGAGGTCCAAGAGTGGACAAGCTACCAGATTGTGTGTACTGGGCGGCCCCAGAGTGTGTGTACTGAGAGGTCCAAGAGTGAACAAGGCTACCAGAGTGAGTGTACTGGGAGGCCCGAGAGTGAGTGTACTGAGAGAGAGGTCCAAGAGTGAACACGGCTACCAGAGTGAGTGTACTGGGAGGCCCGAGAGTGAGTGTACTGAGAGAGAGGTCCAAGAGTGAACAAGGCTACCAGAGTGAGTGTACTGGGAGGCCCGAGAGTGAGTGTACTGGGAGGACCCTCCTCCCGATATAAAAAACTATGTATATTATATTTCAACAATGTAATGTAAGTCAACCTAAGATTAAAGTCAGGGCCCAAAAACTGAAGCTTAAACACTGTAAAGTGTAAAGCCAAAGGAGCTAACAAAATATTTATCTTTTTTCTGAATCTAAACTTACCCAATTTGTTTCTATTGTTTCATATTATCATATTTCACACCCTGCTGGTATACCCTTGTTCTATCCATACAATCATTTGTATACTTCACTTACTTCCCCCCTTACTCTTTGCCTGCAAGGAGGGTAAACTAATCTCTCTTCGTAAGGGAGGGTGATAATGCTACTCCTACCATTCTTCTCTACACTCTCAAGACCATTAAAGTCCATTCCATAGCATCTTGTCACTCATTAAACTACATCATATCAATGGGGTTAATTAAGGCCAGGGGCCAGATTCACGAAGCAGTTACGCAAGCACTTACGAACCTGTCCATCTTTTCTCAATCTTTGACGGCTTTTTTTATAATTGTTAAACAGTTAATGAGCTCCGAAGCACCAGGAGGCTGTTTATAACAATAACAACAGTTGATTAGGAAGTTTTCGTGCTTGTAAACTGTTTAATAAATGTAACCAAAGCCGTCAAAGATTGAGGAAACATGAATACGTTCGTAAGTACCTGCGTAACTACTTCGTGAATCTGGCCCCTGATCAGGATGACGGATGACATTGTTGTTCCATGACAAGCTCATCCAGACATCCATCCAGGTGTCACTCGCCTTATTTCAAGCATTAACGAATTTATGTCTTTAAGAATTTAAGATCTGTACTAATGATGACTCGCAAGCATTCGGAGTCGTGATTGTTTGCGATACATTTATCGCAATCAATTTTAGTCCCTTCAATGTTGCTCAGTTGATATCTTGTATATGTTAGCATTACTTATGCCCAGAACCCCACAACTGCATTAAACTGCATCTCTGTAAATCATGTAGCCATTGTTACCAGTGTTCTGCATCTCTGCTCCTAGTGGCATCCTCACAGGCTTGGCTAACTCATTCACGATGTTGTGGTTTAAGATTCGATACCTGGAACAAAAAGTTCCAAGTAGCACGGGCTATGGTGAGCCCGTAGTTGTAACTCATTCACGACCTCTACCAGTCAAGCACATCTTGACTAAGTCAACCACACCCTAGACCAGTTAACCTCATCTTGACTAAGTCAACCACACCCTAGACCAGTTAACCTCATCTTGGCTAAGTCAACCACACCCTAGTCCAGTTAACCTCATCTTAGATAAGTCAGCCACACACTAGACTAGTTAACCCCATCTTGACTAAGTCATCTACACCCTAGACCAGTTAACCTCATCTTGGCGAAGTTAACCACGTCTCATCTTAATCAATCAAAGGGGGCCTCGTAGCCTGGTGGATAGCGCGCAGGACTCGTAATTCTGTGGCGCGGGTTCGATTCCCGCACGAGGCAGAAACAAATGGGCAAAGTTTCTTTCACCCTGAATGCCCCTGTTACCTAGTAGTAAATAGGTACCTGGGAGTTAGTCAGCTGTCACGGGCTGCTTCCTGGGGGTGGAGGCTTGGTCGAGGACCGGGCCGCGGGGACACTAAAGCCCCGAAATCATCTCAAGATAACCTCAAGATGAGATCACTGCCATGCTCAAGTCTCTCACTCTGGCCAAATACAGTTACATACTCACCCATTATTTGTGATCCTATCAGAGACAGGTGATTACACTCCAATGACCCAATCACCTTCTCATATTACTCCCCCAACAAACCAATCATATTGTAAATGAGTTTCCGACGACCAATCACGTGCGAGGTCAGTCCCCCACCTGATGGGGGTCACAAATAGACAGAGTAGTCACCCCACACCCACAGTGTCGACCAGTGCCACCAGCACGCCCTCGACCAGTGCCACCAGCACGCCCTAGACCAGTGTCACCAGCACGCCCTAGACCAGTGCCACCAGCACGCCCTAGACCAGTGCCACCAGCATGCCCTAGACCAGTGCCACCAGCACGCCCTAGACCAGTGCCACCAGCACGCCCTCGACCAGTGCCACCAGCACGCCCTAGACCAGTGCCACCAGCACGCCCTAGACCAGTGCCACCAGCACGCCCTAGACCAGTGCCACCAGCACGCCCTAGACCAGTGCCACCAGCACGCCCTTAGACCAGTGCCACCAGCACGCCCTAGACCAGTGCCACCAGCACGCCCTAGACCAGTGCCACCAGCACGCCCTAGACCAGTGCCACCAGCACGCCCTCGACCAGTGCCACCAGCACGCCCTAGACCAGTGCCACCAGCACGCCCTAGACCAGTGCCACCAGCACGCCCTAGACCAGTGCCACCAGCACGCCCTAGACCAGTGCCACCAGCACGCCCTAGACCAGTGCCACCAGCAGGCCCTAGACCAGTGTCACCAGCACGCCCTAGACCAGTGCCACCAGCACGCCCTCGACCAGTGCCACCAGCACGCCCTAGACCAGTGCCAACAGCACGCCCTTGACCAGTGCCACCAGCACGCCCTAGACCAGTGCCACCAGCACGCCCTAGACCAGTGCCAACAGCACGCCCTTGACCAGTGCCACCATCACGCCCTAGACCAGTGCCAACAGCACGCCCTCGACCAGGGCCACCAGCACGCCCTCGACCAGGGCCACCAGCACGCCCTCGACCAGTGCCACCAGCACGCCCTAGACCAGTGCCAACAGCACGCCCTTGACCAGTGCCACCAGCACGCCCTAGACCAGTGCCACCAGCACGCCCTAGACCAGTGCCACCAGCACGCCCTAGACCAGTGCTACCAGCACGCCCTAGACCAGTGCCACCAGCACGCCCTCGACCAGTGCCACCAGCACGCCCTAGACCAGTGCCACCAGCACGCCCTAGACCAGTGCCACCAGCACGCCCTAGACCAGTGCCAACAGCACGCCCTAGACCAGTGCCACCAGCACGCCCTCGACCAGTGCCACCAGCACGCCCTAGACCAGTGCCACCAGCACGCCCTAGACCAGTGCCACCAGCACGCCCTAGACCAGTGCCACCAGCCAGTCGACCTACCCCAGACCAACGAGCTAATGCGAGACACATGTGTCACAAAAGCAAGGAGTCCCACTACATGAGGCACACCTGACACCGACACACACCTGACACTGACACACACCTGACACCTGTTTCTAGTATATGTAAACGACCTTCCAGAGGGTATAGACTCATCCCTCTCAATGTTTGCTAACGATGCAAAAATTATGAGAAGAATCAAAACAAATGAAGATAGAGACTACAGGACGACCTGGACAAGCTGGAGGAATGGTCTAGAAAATGGCTGCTAAAGTTCAACTCAGGAAAGCGTAAAGTAATGAAATTAGGTGAAGGGAGCAGGAGGCTGATCACAAGGTACCATCTGGGAGGTGAAATCCTAAAAGACTCAAATAGAGAGAAAGATCTGGGGGTCGATATCACACCGAACCTGTCCACAGACGTCCACATCAAAAGGATATCATCAGCGGCATATGCTAGACTGGCCAATATAAGAACTGCCTTTAGAAACTTGATGTTTACACCACTGGTGCATCTGAAGGGTGAAGGAGCATACCAGCAAATTTCAAGTCTTAGGTAAACCCATCTGGAGGATTTGTTGGTCAAACTCGACCATCATTTTCTGTCTCCCTCTCAGCACAAGTTTTTGATTGGTTGAGGGATCCATACTCTGAAACCTTGTGCTCTTGCTGAGAACTTAAACTTTAAGGAGAAGAGGAAGAACTTTGTGAGCTGTAATCTGATCATGCACTCGAGGTGAGATTCACTGGTCTATCCCTGGATAAGTTCTGGATTTATGTGAAGGATGATTATCCCGCCATTTATAGGAAAGAAATATATCGCTGATATTTTTAACTTCTTACACACGGATCTCAGTTGAAAATTAAATTCGTATGTGTGTTTATCTAAAGTTCAACACTGAATTAAGTATTTATGTACCGGAAGATAAACACAGGTGTCACATTACACAAGCAATTTTCAACACCCAAATTAAATCTAAATGAAATCAAGACAATGTTAGTAAAAAAGTAACAATGTCTTGACCCACAAATTTGTTCATATTTCCCTGATTTGTCTTCTATGTTTTCATCGTTGTCAATGTTTATTTTTGTCTTTACAGATATAATTTTTTGTGATTAATGAATATTAATTTTTGAGATTAATGAATATATGCATCATATAATATTTTTATTCAAGGGGGGGGGGAGGGGTTCCTGGAGGTATGACAATTATTTCAAGGGATCCACAAGGGTAAAAAGTTTGAAAAACTCTATAGTTTACACTGTTAGAAGGCGCTCTGCTGAGGGTAGAGTGCACAACTCTGTTTAGAGTCACGGTATAATCGCACTCACATGAGGAACATGCGCACACACGGAATACGCGCACTCACGGAACACGTGGAACATACGCACACGCAACACACGCACATCTAGGAATAATTAAACGGATCTCCGACTTCAAGGAAACAGATGTTACACAGGTGGAGGAGCCTCTGGTGCGCCCAGCATCTGGGCTCCAGCATCCAAGCATGGAGACCTCACCTTCAAGACCATATATATCTCTGCTCGGGAAAACGTTGGGCGCAGAGGGACATAAATCCTCCCAGAACTAGGTCAGCTCTCATACCAGGAGAGGTCGAGGGTCTATAGGCACTAACAACACTATACAAACCACTCACGACACGATTGATCACATCCAGATCTCTTATATAGTAATTAAACAGAGGAGTATTGATCCAGACTGGTTCTTATAAAACGGTACTTTATAACTCACAAAAAGGAGCAGCTGCTTCAAGCTCAACCAGCCACAGCGCCGGACAGAAAACAGATGTTTTTTTTCTCCACAGGGGAATAAACCCAAGGAATCTCGAACCCGTCAGATCCATATAAGGCAAGACATTACTTCAGAAGGCAAGCCGCCGGCTTCCTGTCCGCCGTTGAGGCCCCCAGAGAGACAGTAGCCCTCATGTATATTCCGGTAAACACACACACACACACGGAACTGGTGTCCTAGTAAGTGTCGGACGCTGAACACAGCGAGGACAGGTACACGTCCCGGGCGCCGCCGGGTCCTCGACACTGGACACGGAGTGGTAACTTAACTGCCACAGAATAAAAGCTACACCAACATCTACACGAACCCGGTACACCAGAGGTCAGCTGTGGAGCCCCGCCGTCGCTGTGGAGCCCCACCGACGCTGTGGAGCCCCACCGACGCTGTGGAGCCCCACCGTCGCTGTGGAGCCCCACCGACGGTACGGAGCCCCGCCGACGGTGTGGAGCCCCGCCGACGGTGTGGAGCCCCGCTGACGCTGTGGAGCCCCGCTGACGCTGTGGAGCCCCGCCGACGGTGTGGAGCCCCACCGATGGTGTCGGGCCCCGCCGACAGTGTGGAGACCCACCGACGGTGTGGAGACCCACCGACGGTGTGGAGCCCCACCGACGGTGCGGAGCCCCGCCGACGGTGTGGAGCCCCGCCGACGGTGCGGAGCCCCGCCGACGGTGCGGAGCCCCGCCGACGGTGTGGAACCCCGCCGACGGTGTGGAGCCCCGCCGACGGTGCGGAGCCCCGCCGACGGTGCGGAGCCCCGCCGACGGTGTGGAACCCCGCCGACGGTTTGGAGCCCCGCCGACGGTGTGGAGCCCTGCCGACGGTGTGGAGCCCCACCGACGCTGTGGAGCCCCGCCGACGGTGTGGAGCCCCACCGACGCTGTGGAGCCCCATCGACGCTGTGGAGCCCCACCGACGCTTTGGAGCCCCGCCGACGGTGTGGAGCCCCGCCGACGCTGTGGAGCCCCACCGACGGTGTGGAGCCCCACCGACGGTGTGGAGCCCCGCTGACGGTGCGGAGCCCCGCCGACGGTGTGGAGCCACGCCGACGGTGTGGAACCCCACCGACGGTGTGGAGACCCACCGACGGTGTGGAGCCCCACCGACGGTGTGGAGCCTCACCGACGGTGTGGAGCCCCGCCGACGTTGTGGAGCCCCGCCGACGGTGTGGAGCCCCGCCGACGGTGTGGAGCCCCGCCGACGGTGTGGAACCCCGCCGACGGTGTGGAGCCCCGCCGACGGTGTGGAGCCCCGCCGACGGTGTGGAGCCCCGCCGACGTTGTGGAGCCCCGCCGACGGTGTGGAGCCCCACCGACGGTGTGGAGCCCCGCCGACGGTGTGGAGCCCCGCCGACGGTGTGGAGCCCCGCCGACGGTGTGGAGCCCCGCCGACGGTGTGGAGCCCCACCGACGGTGTGGAGCCCCACCGACGGTGTGAAGCCCCACAGACGGTGTGGAGCCCCGCCGACGGTGTGGAGCCCCACCGACGGTGTGAAGCCCCACCGACGCTGTGGAGCCCCGCCGACGGTGTGGAGCCCCACCGACGGTGTGGAGCCCCGCCGACGGTGTGGAGCCCCGCCGACGGTGTGGAGCCTCGCCGACGGTGTGGAGCCCCGCCGACGGTGTGGAGCCTCGCCGACGGTGTGGAGCCCCGCCGACGGTGTGGAGCCTCGCCGACGCTGCAGATATCCAGTAGTATTGTTGCAAGACGCAACAAAGCCGCATAAACCAATCGCAAGTCACCAACTAAGCCGCTACGGAGTCACGAGGTCGGCAAAACAGCTGGAAGTTTCCCACACAATTAACGAAAGTGAAATATATGAGATAGGCAGCAAGTGTTGAGCTAAGAGGTCCTGTAGAACTTACGGGGTGTACAGGTGCGTGAAGTGTACAGGTGCGTGGAGTGTACCAGTGCGTGAAGTGTACAGGTGCGTGGAGTGTACCAGTGCGTGAAGTGTACAGGTGCGTGGAGTGTACAGGTGCGTGGAGTATACAGGTGCGTGGAGTGTACAGGTGCGTGGAGTGTACAGGTGCGTGAAGTGTACCAGTGCGTGAAGTGTACAGGTGCGTGGAGTGTACCAGTGCGTGAAGTGTACAGGTGCGTGGAGTGTACAGGTGCGTGAAGTGTACAGGTGCGTGAAGTGTACAGGTGCGTGGAGTGTACAGGTGCGTGGAGTGTACAGGTGCGTGGAGTGTACAGGTGCGTGGAGTGTACAGGTGCGTGAAGTGTACAGGTGCGTGAAGTGTACAGGTGCGTGAAGTGTACAGGTGCGTGGAGTGTACAGGTGCGTGAAGTGTACCAGTGCGTGAAGTGTACAGGTGCGTGGAGTGTACAGGTGCGTGAAGTGTACCAGTGCGTGAAGTGTACAGGTGCGTGGAGTGTACCAGTGCGTGAAGTGTACAGGTGCGTGGAGTGTACAGGTGCGTGAAGTGTACAGGTGCGTGAAGTGTACAGGTGCGTGGAGTGTACAGGTGCGTGAAGTGTACCAGTGCGTGAAGTGTACAGGTGCGTGGAGTGTACCAGTGCGTGAAGTGTACAGGTGCGTGAAGTGTACAGGTGCGTGAAGTGTACAGGTGCGTGAAGTGTACAGGTGCGTGAAGTGTACAGGTGCGTGGAGTGTACAGGTGCATGATGTGTACAGGTGAGTGTAGTGTACAGGTGCGTGGAGTGTACAGGTGCGTGAAGTGCATAGGTGCGTGAAGTGTACAGGTGAATGGTGTGTACAGGTGCATGAAGTGTACAGGTGCGTGAAGTGTACAGGTGCGTGAAGTGTACAGGTGCGTGAAGTGTACAGGTGCGTGAAGTGAACAGGTGTGTAGAGTGTACTGGTGCGTGAAGTGTACAGGTGCGTGAAGAGTACAGGTGCGTGAAGTGTACAGGTGCGTGAAGTGTACTGGTGCGTGAAGTGTACAGGTGCGTGAAGTGTACAGGTGGGTGAAGTGTGCTGGCTCGTGAAGTGTACAGGTGCGTGAAGTGTAGAGGTGCGTGAAGTGTACAGGTGAATGGTGTGTACAGGTGCATGAAGTGTACAGGTGCGTGAAGAGTACAGGTGCGTGGAGTGTACAGGTGTGTGAAGTGTACAGGAGAATGAAGTGTACAGGTGCGTGAAGTGTACAAGTGCGTGAAGTGTACAGGTGCGTGAAGTGAACAGGTGCGTGAAGTGAACAGGTGGGTGAAGTGTGCTGGCTCGTGAAGTGTACAGGTGCGTGAAGTGTACAGGTGCGTGAAGTGTACAGGTGCGTGAAGTGTACAGGTGCGTGAAGTGTACTGGTGCGTGAAGTGTACAGGTGCGTGAAGTGTACAGGTGGGTGAAGTGTGCTGGCTCGTGAAGTGTACAGGTGCGTGAAGTGTAGAGGTGCGTGAAGTGTACAGGTGAATGGTGTGTACAGGTGCATGAAGTGTACAGGTGCGTGAAGAGTACAGGTGCGTGGAGTGTACAGGTGTGTGAAGTGTACAGGAGAATGAAGTGTACAGGTGCGTGAAGTGTACAAGTGCGTGAAGTGTACAGGTGCGTGAAGTGAACAGGTGCGTGAAGTGAACAGGTGGGTGAAGTGTGCTGGCTCGTGAAGTGTACAGGTGCGTGAAGTGTACAGGTGCGTGAAGTGTACAGGTGCGTGAAGTGTACAGGTGCGTGAAGTGTACTGGTGCGTGAAGTATACTGGTGCGTGAAGTGTACAGGTGCGTGAAGTGTACAGGTGCGTGAAGTGTACTGGTGCGTGAAGTGTACAGGTGCGTGAAGTGTACAGGTGCGTGAAGTGTACTGGTGCGTGAAGTGAACAGGTGCGTGAAGTGTACTGGTGAGTGAAGTGTACTGGTGCGTGAAGTGTACAGGTGCGTGAAGTGTACAGGTGCGTGGAGTGTACTGGTGCGGGAAGTGTACAGGTGCGTGAAGTGTACAGGTGGGTGAAGTGTACAGGGGCGTGAAGTGTACTGGTGCGTGAAGTGTACAGGTGCGTGAAGTGAACAGGTGCGTGAAGTGTACTGGTGCGTGAAGTGTACTGGTGCGTGAAGTGTACAGGTGCGTGAAGTGTACAGGTGCGTGAAGTGTACTGGTGCGTGAAGTGTACAGGGGCGTGAAGTGTACAGGTGCGTGGAGTGTACTGGTGCGTGAAATGTACAGGTGCGTGAAGTGTACAGGTGCGTGGAGTGTACTGGTGCGTGAAGTGTACAGGTGCGTGAAGTGTATAGGTGCGTGAAGTGTACAGGTGCGTGAAGTGTACAGGTGCGTGAAGTGTACAGGTGCGTGAAGTGTACGGGTGCGTGAAGTGTACAGGTGCGTGAAGTGTACAGGTGCGTGAAGTGTACAGGTGCGTGAAGTGTACAGGTGCGTGAAGTGTACAGGTGCATGGAGTGTACAGGTGCGTGGAGTGTACTGGTGCGTGAAGTGTACAGGTGCGTGAAGTGTACAGGTGCATGAAGTGTACAGGTGCGTGAAGTGTACAGGTGCGTGAAGTGTACAGGTGCGTGGAGTGTACAGGTGTGTGAAGTGTACAGGTGCATGAAGTGTACAGGTGCGTGAAGTGTACAGGTGCGTGAAGTGTACAGGTGCATGAAGTGTACAGGTGCGTGAAGTGTACAGGTGCGTGAAGTGTACAGGTGCGTGTAGTGTACAGGTGCGTGAAGTGTACAGGTGCGTGAAGTGTACAGGTGCGTGAAGTGTACAGGTGGGTGAAATGTGCTGGCTCGTGAAGTGTACCGGTGCGTGAAGTGTACAGGTGCGTGAAGTGTACAGGTGCGTGAAGTGTACAGGTGCGTGAAGTGTACTGGTGCGTGAAGTGTACTGGTGCGTGAAGTGTACAGGTGCGTGAAGTGTACAGGTGTGTGAAGTGTACAGGTGCGTGCAGTGTACAGGTGTGTGAAGTGTACAGATGCGTGGAGTGTACAGGTGTGTGAAGTGTAAAGGTGTGTGAAGTGTACAGGTGCGTGGAGTGTACAGGTGCGTGAAGTGTTCAGGTGCGTGAAGTGTACAGGTGTGTGAAGTGTACTGGTGCGTGAAGTGTAAAGGTGCGTGAAGTGTACAGGTGTGTGAAGTGTACAGGTGCGTGAAGTGTACAGGTGCGTGAAGTGTAAAGGTGCGTGAAGTGTACAGGTACGTGAAGTGTACAGGTGCGTGAAGTGTACAGGTGCGTGAAGTGTACAGGTCCGTGGAGTGTACAGGTGCGTGAAGTGTACAGGTACGTGAAGTGTACAGGTGTGTGAAGTGTACAGGTGCGTAAAGTGTACAGGTGCGTGAAGTGTACAGGTGTGTGAAGTGTACAGGTGCGTGGAGTGTACAGGTGTGTGAAGTGTACAGATGCGTGGAGTGTACAGGTGTGTGAAGTGTACAGGTGTGTGAAGTGTACAGGTGTGTGAAGTGTACAGGTGCGTGGAGTGTACAGGTGCGTGAAGTGTACAGGTGCGTGAAGTGTACAGGTGCGTGAAGTGTAAAGGTGCGTGAAGTGTACAGGTGTGTGAAGTGTAGAGGTGCGTGAAGTGTACAGGTGCGTGAAGTGTAAAGGTGCGTGAAGTGTACAGGTGCGTGAAGTGTACAGGTGCGTGAAGTGTACAGGTGCGTGAAGTGTACAGGTGTGTGAAGTGTACAGGTGCGTGAAGTGTACAGGTGCGTGAAGTGTACAGGTGCGTGAAGTGTACAGGTGCGTGAAGTGTACAGGTGGGTGAAATGTGCTGGCTTGTGAAGTGTACAGGTGCGTGAAGTGTACAGGTGCGTGAAGTGTACAGGTGCGTGAAGTGTACAGGTGCGTGAAGTGTACAGGTGCGTGGAGTGTACAGGTGCGTGAAGTGCATAGGTGCGTGAAGTGTACAGGTGAATGGTGTGTACAGGTGCATGAAGTGTACAGGTGCGTGAAGTGAACAGGTGCGTGAAGTGTACTGGTGCGTGAAGTGTACAGGTGCGTGAAGTGAACAGGTGCGTAGAGTGTACTGGTGCGTGAAGTGTACAGGTGCGTGAAGTGTACAGGTGCGTGAAGTGTATAGGTGCGTGAAGTGTACAGGTGCGTAAAGTGTACAGGTGCGTGAAGTGTACAGGTGGGTGAAGTGTGCTGGCTCGTAAAGTGTACAGGTGCGTGAAGTGTACAGGTGCGTGAAGTGTACAGGTGAGTGGTGTGTACAGGTGCATGAAGTGTACAGGTGCGTGAAGTGTACAGGTGCGTGAAGTGTACAGGTGCGTGAAGTGTACAGGTGCGTGAAGTGTACAGGTGGGTGAAGTGTGCTGGCTCGTGAAGTGTACAGGTGCGTGAAGTGTACAGGTGCGTGAAGTGTACAGGTGCGTGAAGTGTACTGGTGCGTGAAGTGTACTGGTGCGTGAAGTGTACAGGGGCGTGAAGTGTACAGGTGCGTGGAGTGTACTGGTGCGTGAAATGTACAGGTGCGTGAAGTGTACAGGTGCGTGGAGTGTACTGGTGCGTGAAGTGTACAGGTGCGTGAAGTGAACAGGTGCGTGAAGTGTACTGGTGCGTGAAGTGTACTGGTGCGTGAAGTGTACAGGTGCGTGAAGTGTACAGGTGCGTGAAGTGTACTGGTGCGTGAAGTGTACAGGGGCGTGAAGTGTACAGGTGCGTGGAGTGTACTGGTGCGTGAAATGTACAGGTGCGTGAAGTGTACAGGTGCGTGGAGTGTACTGGTGCGTGAAGTGTACAGGTGCGTGAAGTGTATAGGTGCGTGAAGTGTACAGGTGCGTGAAGTGTACAGGTGCGTGAAGTGTACAGGTGCGTGAAGTGTACGGGTGCGTGAAGTGTACAGGTGCGTGAAGTGTACAGGTGCGTGAAGTGTACAGGTGCGTGAAGTGTACAGGTGCGTGAAGTGTACAGGTGCATGGAGTGTACAGGTGCGTGGAGTGTACTGGTGCGTGAAGTGTACAGGTGCGTGAAGTGTACAGGTGCATGAAGTGTACAGGTGCGTGAAGTGTACAGGTGCGTGAAGTGTACAGGTGCGTGGAGTGTACAGGTGTGTGAAGTGTACAGGTGCATGAAGTGTACAGGTGCGTGAAGTGTACAGGTGCGTGAAGTGTACAGGTGCATGAAGTGTACAGGTGCGTGAAGTGTACAGGTGCGTGAAGTGTACAGGTGCGTGTAGTGTACAGGTGCGTGAAGTGTACAGGTGCGTGAAGTGTACAGGTGCGTGAAGTGTACAGGTGGGTGAAATGTGCTGGCTCGTGAAGTGTACCGGTGCGTGAAGTGTACAGGTGCGTGAAGTGTACAGGTGCGTGAAGTGTACAGGTGCGTGAAGTGTACTGGTGCGTGAAGTGTACTGGTGCGTGAAGTGTACAGGTGCGTGAAGTGTACAGGTGTGTGAAGTGTACAGGTGCGTGCAGTGTACAGGTGTGTGAAGTGTACAGATGCGTGGAGTGTACAGGTGTGTGAAGTGTAAAGGTGTGTGAAGTGTACAGGTGCGTGGAGTGTACAGGTGCGTGAAGTGTTCAGGTGCGTGAAGTGTACAGGTGTGTGAAGTGTACTGGTGCGTGAAGTGTAAAGGTGCGTGAAGTGTACAGGTGTGTGAAGTGTACAGGTGCGTGAAGTGTACAGGTGCGTGAAGTGTAAAGGTGCGTGAAGTGTACAGGTACGTGAAGTGTACAGGTGCGTGAAGTGTACAGGTGCGTGAAGTGTACAGGTCCGTGGAGTGTACAGGTGCGTGAAGTGTACAGGTACGTGAAGTGTACAGGTGTGTGAAGTGTACAGGTGCGTAAAGTGTACAGGTGCGTGAAGTGTACAGGTGTGTGAAGTGTACAGGTGCGTGGAGTGTACAGGTGTGTGAAGTGTACAGATGCGTGGAGTGTACAGGTGTGTGAAGTGTACAGGTGTGTGAAGTGTACAGGTGTGTGAAGTGTACAGGTGCGTGGAGTGTACAGGTGCGTGAAGTGTACAGGTGCGTGAAGTGTACAGGTGCGTGAAGTGTAAAGGTGCGTGAAGTGTACAGGTGTGTGAAGTGTAGAGGTGCGTGAAGTGTACAGGTGCGTGAAGTGTAAAGGTGCGTGAAGTGTACAGGTGCGTGAAGTGTACAGGTGCGTGAAGTGTACAGGTGCGTGAAGTGTACAGGTGTGTGAAGTGTACAGGTGCGTGAAGTGTACAGGTGCGTGAAGTGTACAGGTGCGTGAAGTGTACAGGTGCGTGAAGTGTACAGGTGGGTGAAATGTGCTGGCTTGTGAAGTGTACAGGTGCGTGAAGTGTACAGGTGCGTGAAGTGTACAGGTGCGTGAAGTGTACAGGTGCGTGAAGTGTACAGGTGCGTGGAGTGTACAGGTGCGTGAAGTGCATAGGTGCGTGAAGTGTACAGGTGAATGGTGTGTACAGGTGCATGAAGTGTACAGGTGCGTGAAGTGAACAGGTGCGTGAAGTGTACTGGTGCGTGAAGTGTACAGGTGCGTGAAGTGAACAGGTGCGTAGAGTGTACTGGTGCGTGAAGTGTACAGGTGCGTGAAGTGTACAGGTGCGTGAAGTGTATAGGTGCGTGAAGTGTACAGGTGCGTAAAGTGTACAGGTGCGTGAAGTGTACAGGTGGGTGAAGTGTGCTGGCTCGTAAAGTGTACAGGTGCGTGAAGTGTACAGGTGCGTGAAGTGCACAGGTGAGTGGTGTGTACAGGTGCATGAAGTGTACAGGTGCGTGAAGTGTACAGGTGCGTGAAGTGTACAGGTGCGTGAAGTGTACAGGTGCGTGAAGTGTACAGGTGGGTGAAGTGTGCTGGCTCGTGAAGTGTACAGGTGCGTGAAGTGTACAGGTGCGTGAAGTGTACAGGTGCGTGAAGTGTACTGGTGCGTGAAGTGTACTGGTGCGTGAAGTGTACTGGTGCGTGAAGTGTACAGGTGCGTGAAGTGTACAGGTGCGTGAAGTGTACTGGTGCGTGAAGTGTACTGGTGCGTGAAGTGTACAGGTGCGTGAAGTGTACAGGTGCGTGAAGTGTACTGGTGCGTGAAGTGTACAGGGGCGTGAAGTGTACAGGTGCGTGGAGTGTACTGGTGCGTGAAATGTACAGGTGCGTGAAGTGTACAGGTGCGTGGAGTGTACTGGTGCGTGAAGTGTACAGGTGCGTGAAGTGTACAGGTGCGTGAAGTGTACAGGTGCGTGAAGTGTACAGGTGCGTGAAGTGTACTGGTGCGTGAAGTGTACAGGTGCGTGAAGTGTACAGGTGCATGAAGTGTACAGGTGCGTGAAGTGTACAGGTGCGTGAAGTGTACAGGTGCATGGAGTGTACAGGTGCGTGGAGTGTACTAGTGCGTGAAGTGTACAGGTGCGTGAAGTGTACAGGTGCATGAAGTGTACAGGTGCGTGAAGTGTACAGGTGCGTGAAGTGTACAGGTGCGTGGAGTGTACAGGTGTGTGAAGTGTACAGGTGCATGAAGTGTACAGGTGCATGAAGTGTACAGGTGCGTGAAGTGTACAGGTGCGTGAAGTGTACAGGTGCATGAAGTGTACAGGTGCGTGAAGTGTACAGGTGCGTGAAGTGTACAGGTGCGTGTAGTGTACAGGTGCGTGAAGTGTACAGGTGCGTGAAGTGTACAGGTGCGTGAAGTGTACAGGTGGGTGAAATGTGCTCTGCTCGTGAAGTGTACCGGTGCGTGAAGTGTACAGGTGCGTGAAGTGTACTGGTGCGTGAAGTGTACTGGTGCGTGAAGTGTACAGGTGCGTGAAGTGTACTGGTGCGTGAAGTGTACTGGTGCGTGAAGTGTACTGGTGCGTGAAGTGTACAGGTGCGTGAAGTGTACAGGTGCGTGAAGTGTACTGGTGCGTGAAGTGTACTGGTGCGTGAAGTGTACAGGTGCGTGAAGTGTACAGGTGCGTGAAGTGTACTGGTGCGTGAAGTGTACAGGGGCGTGAAGTGTACAGGTGCGTGGAGTGTACTGGTGCGTGAAATGTACAGGTGCGTGAAGTGTACAGGTGCGTGGAGTGTACTGGTGCGTGAAGTGTACAGGTGCGTGAAGTGTACAGGTGCGTGAAGTGTACAGGTGCGTGAAGTGTACAGGTGCGTGAAGTGTACTGGTGCGTGAAGTGCACAGGTGCGTGAAGTGTACAGGTGCATGAAGTGTACAGGTGCGTGAAGTGTACAGGTGCGTGAAGTGTACAGGTGCATGGAGTGTACAGGTGCGTGGAGTGTACTAGTGCGTGAAGTGTACAGGTGCGTGAAGTGTACAGGTGCATGAAGTGTACAGGTGCGTGAAGTGTACAGGTGCGTGAAGTGTACAGGTGCATGGAGTGTACAGGTGTGTGAAGTGTACAGGTGCATGAAGTGTACAGGTGCATGAAGTGTACAGGTGCGTGAAGTGTACAGGTGCGTGAAGTGTACAGGTGCATGAAGTGTACAGGTGCGTGAAGTGTACAGGTGCGTGAAGTGTACAGGTGGGTGAAATGTGCTGGCTCGTGAAGTGTACCGGTGCGTGAAGTGTACAGGTGCGTGAAGTGTACAGGTGCGTGAAGTGTACAGGTGCGTGAAGTGTACTGGTGCGTGAAGTGTACAGGTGTGTGAAGTGTACAGGTGCGTGGAGTGTACAGGTGTGTGAAGTGTACAGATGCGTGGAGTGTACAGGTGTGTGAAGTGTACAGGTGTGTGAAGTGTACAGGTGCGTGGAGTGTACAGGTGCGTGAAGTGTACAGGTGCGTGAAGTTTACAGGTGTGTGAAGTGTACAGGTGCGTGAAGTGTACAGGTGCGTGAAGTGTACAGGTGCGTGAAGTGTACAGGTGTATGAAGTGTACAGGTGCGTGGAGTGTACAGGTGTGTGAAGTGTACAGATGCGTGGAGTGTACAAGTGTGTGAAGTGTACAGGTGTGTGAAGTGTACAGGTGCGTGGAGTGTACAGGTGCGTGAAGTGTACAGGTGCGTGAAGTGTACAGGTGCGTGAAGTTTACAGGTGTGTGAAGTGTACATGTGCGTATAGTGTAAAGGTGCGTGAAGTGTACAGGTGTGTGAAGTGTACAGGTGCGTGAAGTGTACAGGTGGGTGAAGTGTACAGGTGCGTAAAGTGTACAGGTGTGTGAAGTGTACATGTGCTTGAAGTGTACAGGTGTGTGAAGTGTACAGGTGCGTGAAGTGTACAGGTGTGTGAAGTGTACAGGTGGGTGAAGTGTACAGGTGCGTGAAGTGTACAGCTGCGTGAAGTGTACAGGTGCGTGAAGTGTACAGGTGCGTGAAGTGTACAGGTGCGTGAAGTGTACAGGTGCATGAAGTGTACAGGTGCGTGAAGTGTACAGGTGCGTGAAGTGTACAGGTGCGTGAAGTGTACAGGTGGGTGAAATGTGCTGGCTCGCGAAGTGTACAGGTGCGTGAAGTGTACAGGTGCGTGAAGTGTACAGGTGCGTGAAGTGTACAGGTGCGTGAAGTGTACTGGTGCGTGAAGTGTACGGGTGCGTGAAGTGTACTGGTGCGTGAAGTGTACAGGTGCGTGAAGTGTTCTGGTGCGTGAAGTGTACAGGTGTGTGAAGTGTACAGGTGCGTTGAGTGTACAGGTGTGTGAAGTGTACAGGTGTGTGAGGTGTACAGGTGCGTGGAGTGTACAGGTGTGTGAAGTGTACAGGTGCGTGAAGTGTACAGGTGCGTGAAGTGTACAGGTGCGTGAAGTGTAAAGGTGCGTGAAGTGTACAGGTGTGTGAAGTGTAGAGGTGCGTGAAGTGTACAGGTGCGTGAAGTGTAAAGGTGCGTGAAGTGTACAGGTGCGTGAAGTGTACAGGTGCGTGAAGTGTACAGGTGCGTGAAGTGTACAGGTGTGTGAAGTGTACAGGTGCGTGAAGTGTACAGGTGCGTGAAGTGTACAGGTGCGTGAAGTGTACAGGTGCGTGAAGTGTACAGGTGGGTGAAATGTGCTGGCTTGTGAAGTGTACAGGTGCGTGAAGTGTACAGGTGCGTGAAGTGTACAGGTGCGTGAAGTGTACAGGTGCGTGGAGTGTACAGGTGCGTGAAGTGCATAGGTGCGTGAAGTGTACAGGTGAATGGTGTGTACAGGTGCATGAAGTGTACAGGTGCGTGAAGTGAACAGGTGCGTGAAGTGTACTGGTGCGTGAAGTGTACAGGTGCGTGAAGTGAACAGGTGCGTAGAGTGTACTGGTGCGTGAAGTGTACAGGTGCGTGAAGTGTACAGGTGCGTGAAGTGTATAGGTGCGTGAAGTGTACAGGTGCGTAAAGTGTACAGGTGCGTGAAGTGTACAGGTGGGTGAAGTGTGCTGGCTCGTAAAGTGTACAGGTGCGTGAAGTGTACAGGTGCGTGAAGTGTACAGGTGAGTGGTGTGTACAGGTGCATGAAGTGTACAGGTGCGTGAAGTGTACAGGTGCGTGAAGTGTACAGGTGCGTGAAGTGTACAGGTGGGTGAAGTGTGCTGGCTCGTGAAGTGTACAGGTGCGTGAAGTGTACAGGTGCGTGAAGTGTACAGGTGCGTGAAGTGTACTGGTGCGTGAAGTGTACTGGTGCGTGAAGTGTACTGGTGCGTGAAGTGTACAGGTGCGTGAAGTGTACAGGTGCGTGAAGTGTACTGGTGCGTGAAGTGTACTGGTGCGTGAAGTGTACAGGTGCGTGAAGTGTACAGGTGCGTGAAGTGTCCTGGTGCGTGAAGTGTACAGGGGCGTGAAGTGTACAGGTGCGTGGAGTGTACTGGTGCGTGAAATGTACAGGTGCGTGAAGTGTACAGGTGCGTGGAGTGTACTGGTGCGTGAAGTGTACAGGTGCGTGAAGTGTACAGGTGCGTGAAGTGTACAGGTGCGTGAAGTGTACAGGTGCGTGAAGTGTACTGGTGCGTGAAGTGTACAGGTGCGTGAAGTGTACAGGTGCATGAAGTGTACAGGTGCGTGAAGTGTACAGGTGCGTGAAGTGTACAGGTGCATGGAGTGTACAGGTGCGTGGAGTGTACTAGTGCGTGAAGTGTACAGGTGCGTGAAGTGTACAGGTGCATGAAGTGTACAGGTGCGTGAAGTGTACAGGTGCGTGAAGTGTACAGGTGCGTGGAGTGTACAGGTGTGTGAAGTGTACAGGTGCATGAAGTGTACAGGTGCGTGAAGTGTACAGGTGCGTGAAATGTACAGGTGCATGAAGTGTACAGGTGCGTGAAGTGTACAGGTGCGTGAAGTGTACAGGTGCGTGTAGTGTACAGGTGCGTGAAGTGTACAGGTGCGTGAAGTGTACAGGTGCGTGAAGTGTACAGGTGGGTGAAATGTGCTGGCTCGTGAAGTGTACCGGTGCGTGAAGTGTACAGGTGCGTGAAGTGTACAGGTGCGTGAAGTGTACAGGTGCGTGAAGTGTACTGGTGCGTGAAGTGTACAGGTGTGTGAAGTGTACAGGTGCGTGGAGTGTACAGGTGTGTGAAGTGTACAGATGCGTGGAGTGTACAGGTGTGTGAAGTGTACAGGTGTGTGAAGTGTACAGGTGCGTGGAGTGTACAGGTGCTTGAAGTGTACAGGTGCGTGAAGTTTACAGGTGTGTGAAGTGTACAGGTGCGTGAAGTGTACAGGTGCGTGAAGTGTACAGGTGCGTGAAGTGTACAGGTGTGTGAAGTGTACAGGTGCGTGGAGTGTACAGGTGTGTGAAGTGTACAGATGCGTGGAGTGTACAAGTGTGTGAAGTGTACAGGTGTGTGAAGTGTACAGGTGCGTGGAGTGTACAGGTGCGTGAAGTGTACAGGTGCGTGAAGTTTACAGGTGTGTGAAGTGTACATGTGCGTATAGTGTAAAGGTGCGTGAAGTGTACAGGTGTGTGAAGTGTACAGGTGCGTGAAGTGTACAGGTGGGTGAAGTGTACAGGTGCGTAAAGTGTACAGGTGTGTGAAGTGTACATGTGCTTGAAGTGTACAGGTGTGTGAAGTGTACAGGTGCGTGAAGTGTACTGGTGTGTGAAGTGTACAGGTGGGTGAAGTGTACAGGTGCGTGAAGTGTACAGCTGCGTGAAGTGTACAGGTGCGTGAAGTGTACAGGTGCGTGAAGTGTACAGGTGCGTGAAGTGTACAGGTGCATGAAGTGTACAGGTGCGTGAAGTGTACAGGTGCGTGAAGTGTACAGGTGCGTGAAGTGTACAGGTGGGTGAAATGTGCTGGCTCGTGAAGTGTACAGGTGCGTGAAGTGTACAGGTGCGTGAAGTGTACAGGTGCGTGAAGTGTACAGGTTCGTGAAGTGTACTGTTGCGTGAAGTGTACTGGTGCGTGAAGTGTACTGGTGCGTGAAGTGTACAGGTGCGTGAAGTGTTCTGGTGCGTGAAGTGTACAGGTGTGTGAAGTGTACAGGTGCGTTGAGTGTACAGGTGTGTGAAGTGTACAGGTGTGTGAAGTGTACAGGTGCGTGGAGTGTACAGGTGCGTGAAGTGTACAGGTGTGTGAAGTGTACAGGTGCGTGAAGTGTAAAGGTGCGTGAAGTGTACAGGTGTGTGAAGTGTACAGGTGCGTGAAGTGTACAGGTGCGTGAAGTGTACAGGTGCGTGAAGTGTACAGGTGCGTGAAGTGTACAGGTGCGTGAAGTGTACAGGTGCGTGAAGTGTACAGGTGTGTGAAGTGTACAGGTGCGTAAAGTGTACAGGTGTGTGAAGTGTACAGGTGCGTAAAGTGTACAGGTGTGTGAAGTGTACATGTGCTTGAAGTGTACAGGTGTGTGAAGTGTACAGGTGCGTGAAGTGTACAGGTGCGTGAAGTGTACAGGTGCGTGAAGTGTACAGGTGCGTGAAGTGTACAGGTGCGTGAAGTGTACAGGTGTGTGAAGTGTACAGGTGCGTAAAGTGTACAGGTGTGTGAAGTGTACAGGTGCGTAAAGTGTACAGGTGTGTGAAGTGTACATGTGCTTGAAGTGTACAGGTGTGTGAAGTGTACAGGTGCGTGAAGTGTACAGGTGTGTGAAGTGTACAGGTGCGTGACGTGTACAGGTGCGTGAAGTGTACAGGTGCGTGAAGTGTACAGGTGCGTGAAGTGTACAGGTGCGTGAAGTGTACAGGTGCGTGAAGTGTACAGGTGCGTGAAGTGTACAGGTGCGTGAAGTGTACCGGTGTGTGAAGTGTACCGGTGTGTGAAGTGTACAGGTGCATGAAGCGTACAGGTGTGTGAAGTGTACAGGTGCGTGGAATGTACAGGTACGTGGAGTGTACAGGTGCGTGAAGTGTACAGGTGCGTGAAGTGTACAGGTGCGTGAAGTGTACAGGTGGGTGAAGTGTACAGGTGGGTGAAGTGTACAGGTGCGTGAAGTGTACAGGTGGGTGAAGTGTACAGGTGCGTGGAGTGTACAGGTGGGTGAAGTGTACAGGTGCGTGAAGTGTACAGGTGGGTGAAGTGTACAGGTGCGTGAAGTGTACATTTGGGTGAAGTCTACAGGTGCGTGAAGTGTACAGGTGGGTGAAGTGTACAGGTGCGTGGAGTGTACAGGTGCGTGAAGTGTACAGGTGCGTGAAGTGTACAGGTGCGTGAAGTGTACAGGTGGGTGAAGTGTACAGGTGCGTGGAATGTACAGGTGCGTGGCGTGTACAGGTGCGTGAAGTGTACAGGTGCGTGAAGTGTACAGGTGCGTGAAGTGTACAGGTGCGTGGAATGTACAGGCGCGTGGAGTGTACAGGTGCGTGAAGTGTACAGGTGCGTGAAGTGTACAGGTGCGTGAAGTGTACAGGTGGGTGAAGTGTACAGGTGTGTGAAGTGTACAGGTGCGTGAAGTGTACAGGTGTGTGAAGTGTACAGGTGCGTGAAGTGTACAGGTGGGTGAAGTGTACAGGTGCGTGGAATGTACAGGAGCGTGGAGTGTACAGGTGCGTGAAGTGTACAGGTGCGTGAAGTGTACAGGTGGGTGAGGTGTACAGGTGCGTGAAGTGTACAGGTGGGTGAAGTGTACAGGTGCGTGAAGTGTACAGGTGGGTGAAGTGTACAGGTGGGTAAGGTGTACAGGTGCGTGAAGTGTACAGGTGCGTGAAGTGTACAGGTGGGTGAAGTGTACAGGTGTGTGAAGTGTACAGGTGTGTGAAGTGTACAGGTGCGTGAAATAGTATAACAAAGGAGATATTAAAGTGTTCAACTTTAATTTTAAAGTTGAACTTTAAATATTGGTTTGGAAAAAAATGGTTGATAATTCATGGAGCAGTTTACAGGGTTTTTAGCACAGACATATATGTATATATATATATATATATATATATATATATATATATATGTCGTACCTAATAGCCAGAACGCACTTCTCAGCCTACTATGCAAGGCCCGATTTGCCTAATAAGCCAAGTTTTCATGAATTAATTGTTTTTCGACTACCTAACCTACCTAACCTAACCTAACCTAACTTTTTCGGCTACCTAACCAAACCTAACCTATAAAGATAGGTTAGGTTAGGTTAGGTAGGGTTGGTTAGGTTCGGTCATATATCTACGTTAATTTTAACTCCAATAAAAAATAATGACCTCATACATAATGAAATGGGTAGCTTTATCATTTCATAAGAAAAAAATTTGAAAAAATATATTAATTCAGGAAAACTTGGCTTATTAGGCAAATCGGGCCTTGAATAGTAGGCCAAAAAGTGAGTTCTGGCTACTAGGTACGACATATATATATATATATATATATATATATATATATATATATATATATATATATATATATATATATATATATATATATATATATATATTATATATATATATATACATATATATATATATATATATATATATATATATATATATATATATATATATATATATATATATATATATATATATATATATATATACATATAAAAGTTTGTGAGGGTACCACCTCTGGTGCCAATGTGGGGACCCATAGCCTCGGAGAAGAAAATAAAAAGTATTCAGAGGAGACCTTGTGGTCTCTCACTGAACATTTATATTATTTTCTCCTACCACCCCCATTCTTTTGTATGTACACATATATATTTACTTTATTTGAACTTTGTTACAAAAAAGGAGTTACATATGGGTTACAAAGATGGTTATCATAGGTTGTCGAGTTCCTCCAGCTCCTCAGATGGCTGGCAGGAACCCTGGATGCAGTGCGCATTTCCCCTCTGTATCGCCACACTGAGGAGCTGGAAAAGAAAGCTTGCAGCTCTCGGGTCCCTTGTTGTTTCAATGAGCCTAGAACCCAGTTCCTTCAAAAAACTGGTAGCACTTTTACCCCAGGCGCCGAGTGTCTCAGAAGCAATGGGGACAAAATTGTAGTGGTGATCCAGTTCTCTATACTTACGGGATTTGGCTGCTTCCCTGTGGGTGGCAGCGCCATCTGGTTGTGCAACACTGAGGTTAATGTAGGTGTTAGCCAGGGTTGATACGCACGTGTAGTCCCATACCAACTGCTTGCCATTCTTCCAGGGGTTCACTGTGATACCATCCGGGCGACCAATAAGAGCATCAGAGTTACGGGGCGTTAGGTAATGGGGCTCTCTTTCAGCTGGGCATCCAGCTGTGGTGAGGCTCCTCTTGATGATGTCGTTAACTTCACTGTGCCTCGAGTGCCATCCCCCTGTGCTTTGGCAGAGTAGGCCATGGTGGCCGTACCTGTCAGCCACTACCTCGCCGCAAATACACCTATATCTGGTGTGGATTGGGGCAGCAAGGCGGAGGGCCACAGCAATTCGGAGGGCGTGTGGTGTGAGACGCGTGCCAGTTGCCGACATTGGGGTTGCTAACAGGAAATCCCCTGCATGTGGTGCTGCTACTGCTGTGAGGCGAGCAATGTCGTGTTGTGTTGTTGCAGCACCCAGGCACTCTGCAGCAACTTGGTCTACAATGGGACCATCCCAGCTGGATTGCTTGTGGGCTTTTGGGGATGGTGGTTGAGGTGATTGGCCTGCACGAGAGGCCCACTCTGTGGCACAGCGTGTAAAATTGGGATCATGTACACCTGCCAGCTGATGTAAGTGGGCAGGTAGAATTTCCTTCACAAGGTCGTCGGATGCTGATAAGGAGGACAGGAAGGCTGGAACAGCGATTTGCGTTGCTGTTCGAACTCCGAGGCCCCCAAGTCTTACGGGAAGAGAGGCTTGTTTCCACTGTAGGTCATCGAGAGAGAGGTTAAGGGCTTTTTCTAGCATTGATTTCAGTAACCGGTCATACTCACTTAGTTTTTGGCTAGTGTAAGATGGTGAACACCTCAGAAAGTAGGTTAACCTGGGGAGGGACAGACATCTGGTGATGAGGTAGAGTGCATCATGAGCATCAATATCCTCAATCCTCCCATTCATCCTCTTAAGGTCGGCGATTTTCTTATCAAGGACCTCATCGATGGCTTTCAACCCCAGGGGAGCTCCTAGGAGTGTGCTGTCTTCAGGTTGAGTTTTATGAATATTTGGCAGAAGACCCTCTATTCTCTCTACGATGCCCTGGTTGGAACATATTATTTCACATTTAGAAGGGTTCAGGGTGAGGCCTAAAACTGCACCTTGCTCCTGAATTTTTCTGATGTCCTCCAGGAGGGAGTCTTGGGAACCAGCTAGGGTACCATCATCCAAGAACCAGATGTTAAGCTCGCTGGACAGGACCTCTGTGACTTGTTTGATGACTAAGCAGAAAAGGAGAGGAGCAAGGGGGTCACCCTGTTGGACGCCTTCTCGCGAGTCAATTTCATGTTCGCCAAAAAGTAGCTTAAGATCCATACTGTAGCATGAATGTACAAAAGGGTAGAGGGAAGGGAAATGACTATGAACCGCACGGAGTACAGCATCCCTCCGCACCAAATTGAAGGCATTTTTGAAATCTAGCTTGATAAGGGCCTTTTCGTCTGTGATGTTGGCGATGAAGGCTCGAGCTGCATGGGCTGCAGCCTCACACCCTTGTGGAATGCCAAACCCGAGCTGTTTTGGCTTCAGCATGTTGGCCGCTGAATCACTAACTGTTCTTGCAGCTGCCTTTGCGACGAGACGCCGGAGAGAATTACCCACAGCTATTGGCCTGATCCCTCCATCCTTTTTCTTTAGAGCACAGAGAGATGCTCCAAAAAAGATTGGTCTTATGGACGCTGGTATGTTGCCAGCTAGACATGTGTTGGTGAATCTGGTTAGTTCCACCAAGAGGTTCTTTGCAATGTCACCCAGTGCAGGGTTGAGCATTTGCTTGAGGTGGTTGGGTTTTAGTCCTGTGAACCCACCTGCTGATCCTGTAGGGAAGGACATGGCTGCTTTATGGACCACAGATTCAGCCACCCAGAGAGGTTCTGCTCCGGTAGCCCCCACTTGTACAATGTCGTCCTCACGCGGAGCCCTGGGTGGGTGTTTCTCCCTTAGGGCTTGAGCTGTTGCGGCATCTCTGTCGGCAATTGAGTCCTCACTGGTGATGACTCGTATTGCGCCAATAGTGTTTCCTTCTTCTATTTTCTTGGTGACTGATGTTCTGATTTTTGATGTCTCGGATATGCCACTGTTGCTCTTCCTGCGGTGGGGGTTTCTCGCGCGAGTGGGAAGGCGCACCTGGTTGTCCTCCCTGGGAAAATCATTTATAGCTTTGATGACTGAGGCAGCAAAGGTTTTGTCTCTCCTTGCAGGGGTGGCTAGACATATGTTGCCAAACATTAGGAGGTTGTGCCATGCTTGGGTCGTTCCAGGAGAGTATATACATTATATATATATATATATATATATATATATATATATATATATATATATATATATATATATATATATATATATATATATATATATTAGTATATTTTGGTAGCAGTCTTTCCTGTAGACATATTTTATTAAATATGACCGAAAAAGTAAGATTAATAATTCTAACACGAATTTTTTCAATCTTTCGTACATTATGCTTCACTGTTGGAGGTAAATCAAAAATCACTTCTCCAAAATTCATTTTTATTTCTAGTCTGACGCGACATGGGCGCGTTTCGTAAAACTTATTACATTTTCAAAGACTTCACAAATACACAACTGATTAGAACTTGCGTTTCCCTGATTTTATATCTACATTTGAGTGAGGTGGGAAGGGTGATGTGGCATTACATTTGAGTGAGGTGGGAAGGATGATGTGGCATTAGAGGATATTAATAGGGTATTAAAAGTATCAACACAAGACAGAACACGAAACAATGGATATTGAATAGAAGTGTTTGTAGAAAGCCTATTGGTCCATATTTCTTGATGCTTCTATATTGGAGCGGAGTCTTGAGGTGGGTAGAATATAGTTGTGCAATAATTGGCTGTTGATTGCTGGTGTTGACTTCTTGATGTGTAGTGCCTCGCAAACGTCAAGCCGCCTGCTATCGCTGTATCTATCGATGATTTCTGTGTTGTTTACTAGGATTTCTCTGGCGATGGTTTGGTTATGGGAAGAGATTATATGTTCCTTAATGGAGCCCTGTTGTTTATGCATCGTTAAACGCCTAGAAAGAGATGTTGTTGTCTTGCCTATATACTGGGTTTTTTGGAGCTTACAGTCCCCAAGTGGGCATTTGAAGGCATAGACGACGTTAGTCTCTTTTAAAGCGTTCTGTTTCGTGTCTGGAGAGTTTCTCATGAGTAGGCTGGCCGTTTTTCTGGTTTTATAGTAAATCGTCAGTTGTATCCTCTGATTTTTGTCTGTAGGGATAACGTTTCTATTAACAATATCTTTCAGGACCCTTTCCTCTGTTTTATGAGCTGTGGAAAAGAAGTTCCTGTAAAATAGTCTAATAGGGGGTATAGGTGTTGTGTTAGTTGTCTCTTCGGAGGTTGCATGGCTTTTCACTTTCCTTCTTATGATGTCTTCGATGAAACCATTGGAGAAGCCGTTATTGACTAGAACCTGCCTTACCCTACAGAGTTCTTCGTCGACTTGCTTCCATTCTGAGCTGTGGCTGAGAGCACGGTCGACGTATGCGTTAACAACACTCCTCTTGTACCTGTCAGGGCAGTCGCTGTTGGCTTTTAGGCACATTCCTATGTTTGTTTCCTTTGTGTAGACTGCAGTGTGGAAACCTCCGCCCTTTTCCATGACTGTTACATCTAGAAAAGGCAGCTTCCCATCCTTTTCCGTCTCGTAAGTGAAACGCAGCACGGAACTCTGCTCAAATGCCTCCTTCAGCTCCTGCAGATGTCTGACATCAGGTACCTGTGTAAAAATGTCGTCAACATACCTGCAGTATATGGCCGGTTTCAAGTTCATGTCGACTAAGACTTTTTGCTCGATGGTACCCATGTAGAAGTTTGCAAACAGGACACCTAGGGGAGAACCCATAGCGACCCCATCTACTTGCTTATACATATGCCCATCCGGGCTCAAGAAGGGTGCCTCTTTAGTACAAGCTTGGAGTAGTTTCCTCAGAATACTTTCTGGCATGTCAAGAGGAGTACAGGCTGGATCACGATACACTCTGTCGGCTATCATTCCGATTGTCTCGTCCACAGGTACGTTGGTAAACAGCGATTCTACGTCCAACGAGGCTCTTATCCCTGTGGCCCGTGCGCCCCGCAGTAAGTCCACAAATTCCTTTGGAGACTTCAGGCTGAAGGCGCAAGGAACATAAGGAGTCAGCAGGCCGTTGAGTCGCTTTGCCAATCTGTACGTGGGTGTGGGTATCTGGCTAATGATTGGCCGAAGTGGGTTTCCAGGCTTGTGCGTCTTGACATTTCCATACGCATATCCAGGTTTATATTCCCCAATGATCTTTGGCAGGTGGAGTCCGGATTTCTTGGCGTTCACAGTTTCGATCAGTTTGTTGACCTTTGTTTTTAATTCGGCTGTAGTGTCCTTCGTTACCCTTTGGAACTTAGTTTGGTCAGAGAGTATGATGTTCATTTTCGCCAGATATTCGTCTTTTTTAAGAATGACATATATTGGCGACTTGTCACCTCTCCTGACAACTATCTCCTTGTTCTCACGAAGGCTTTTAGCTGCCGCTCTAAGCTCGAGGGACAGTATGGTGCTTCTGTAGTTGCCTCGATTCTTTCCTCCTTCTGCAATAAGTTCTGCTTGTAAGGTATCTTTGGTAGTGACCTTCTTTTGTGTCTCGAGGTCGAATATGTCGTCCAACAGAATTTCCAACTCCACTTTCCGGGCCATTTCACTCGGTCTGGACATAACATGACAGTTTATGCCCAGATTTAGGAGAGTGACTTGGTCCTCAGTGAGGTTAATTCCTGCAAGGTTCAGGAAGCCATCTCTTGGTCGTGGAATTGCCATAGGTCCTCCATATAATGTTGTTAGTTTCTTGATAATCCTTGTTTCAGTGCTGAGGTGATGTTGGTCTGTGAGGATGTCGAGGTGTTGTTCAATGCGGGTACGGATACTATGGTCGATGTTGCTATTTCTCCACTCGTTTGTAGCATGAAGTAGTTGCGTTTTTTTGTCTTTGATTTCATTCTCTGAAATCAAAGACAAAAAAACGCAACTACTTCATGCTACAAACGAGTGGAGAAATAGCAACATCGACCATAGTATCCGTACCCGCATTGAACAACACCTCGACATCCTCACAGACCAACATCACCTCAGCACTGAAACAAGGATTATCAAGAAACTAACAACATTATATGGAGGACCTATGGCAATTCCACGACCAAGAGATGGCTTCCTGAACCTTGCAGGAATTAACCTCACTGAGGACCAAGTCACTCTCCTAAATCTGGGCATAAACTGTCATGTTATGTCCAGACCGAGTGAAATGGCCCGGAAAGTGGAGTTGGAAATTCTGTTGGACGACATATTCGACCTCGAGACACAAAAGAAGGTCACTACCAAAGATACCTTACAAGCAGAACTTATTGCAGAAGGAGGAAAGAATCGAGGCAACTACAGAAGCACCATACTGTCCCCCGAGCTTAGAGCGGCAGCTAAAAGCCTTCGTGAGAACAAGGAGATAGTTGTCAGGAGAGGTGACAAGTCGCCAATATATGTCATTCTTAAAAAAGACGAATATCTGGCGAAAATGAACATCATACTCTCTGACCAAACTAAGTTCCAAAGGGTAACGAAGGACACTACAGCCGAATTAAAAGCAAAGGTCAACAAACTGATCGAAACTGTGAACGCCAAGAAATCCGGACTCCACCTGCCAAAGATCATTGGGGAATATAAACCTGGATATGCGTATGGAAATGTCAAGACGCACAAGCCTGGAAACCCACTTCGGCCAATCATTAGCCAGATACCCACACCCACGTACAGATTGGCGAAGCGACTCAACGGCCTGCTGACTCCTTATGTTCCTTGCGCCTTCAGCCTGAAGTCTCCAAAGGAATTTGTGGACTTACTGCGGGGCGCACGGGCCACAGGGATAAGAGCCTCGTTGGACGTAGAATCGCTGTTTACCAACGTACCTGTGGACGAGACAATCGGAATGATAGCCGACAGAGTGTATCGTGATCCAGCCTGTACTCCTCTTGACATGCCAGAAAGTATTCTGAGGAAACTACTCCAAGCTTGTACTAAAGAGGCACCCTTCTTGAGCCCGGATGGGCACATGTATAAGCAAGTAGATGGGGTCGCTATGGGTTCTCCCCTAGGTGTCCTGTTTGCAAACTTCTACATGGGTACCATCGAGCAAAAAGTCTTAGTCGACATGAACTTGAAACCGGCCATATACTGCAGGTATGTTGACGACATTTTTACACAGGTACCTGATGTCAGACATCTGCAGGAGCTGAAGGAGGCATTTGAGCAGAGTTCCGTGCTGCGTTTCACTTACGAGACGGAAAAGGATGGGAAGCTGCCTTTTCTAGATGTAACAGTCATGGAAAAGGGCGGAGGTTTCCACACTGCAGTCTACACAAAGGAAACAAACATAGGAATGTGCCTAAATGCCAACAGCGACTGCCCTGACAGGTACAAGAGGAGTGTTGTTAACGCATACGTCGACCGTGCTCTCAGCCACAGCTCAGAATGGAAGCAAGTCGACGAAGAACTCTGTAGGGTAAGGCAGGTTCTAGTCAATAACGGCTTCTCCAATGGTTTCATCGAAGACATCATAAGAAGGAAAGTGAAAAGCCATGCAACCTCCGAAGAGACAACTAACACAACACCTATACCCCCTATTAGACTATTTTACATGAACTTCTTTTCCACAGCTCATAAAACAGAGGAAAGGGTCCTGAAAGATATTGTTAATAGAAACGTTATCCCTACAGACAAAAATCAGAGGATACAACTGACGATTTACTATAAAACCAGAAAAACGGCCAGCCTACTCATGAGAAACTCTCCAGACACGAAACAGAACGCTTTAAAAGAGACTAACGTCGTCTATGCCTTCAAATGCCCACTTGGGGACTGTAAGCTCCAAAAAACCCAGTATATAGGCAAGACAACAACATCTCTTTCTAGGCGTTTAACGATGCATAAACAACAGGGCTCCATTAAGGAACATATAATCTCTTCCCATAACCAAACCATCGCCAGAGAAATCCTAGTAAACAACACAGAAATCATCGATAGATACAGCGATAGCAGGCGGCAAGACAACAACATCTCTTTCTAGGCGTTTAACGATGCATAAACAACAGGGCTCCATTAAGGAACATATAATCTCTTCCCATAACCAAACCATCGCCAGAGAAATCCTAGTAAACAACACAGAAATCATCGATAGATACAGCGATAGCAGGCGGCTTGACGTTTGCGAGACACTACACATCAAGAAGTCAACACCAGCAATCAACAGCCAATTATTGCACAACTATATTCTACCCACCTCAAGACTCCGCTCCAATATAGAAGCATCAAGAAATATGGACCAATAGGCTTTCTACAAACACTTCTATTCAATATCCATTGTTTCGTGTTCTGTCTTGTGTTGATACTTTTAATACCCTATTAATATCCTCTAATGCCACATCATCCTTCCCACCTCACTCAAATGTAATGCCACATCACCCTTCCCACCTCACTCAAATGTAGATATAAAATCAGGGAAACGCAAGTTCTAATCAGTTGTGTATTTGTGAAGTCTTTGAAAATGTAATAAGTTTTACGAAACGCGCCCGTGTCGCGTCAGACTAGAAATAAAAATGAATTTTGGAGAAGTGATTTTTGATTTACCTCCAACAGTGAAGCATAATGTACGAAAGATTGAGAAAATTCGTGTTAGAATTATTAATCTTACTTTTTCGGTCATATTTAATAAAATATATATATATATATATATATATATATATATATATATATATATATATATATATATATATATATATATATATATATATATATATATATGTCGTACCTAGTAGCCAGAACACACATGTCAGCCTACTATGCATGGCCCGATTTGCCTAATAAGCCAAGTTTTACTTAATATATTTTCTCAAATTTTTTTCTAATGAAATGATAAAGCTACCCATTTCATTATGTATGAGGTCAATTTTTTTTTATTGGAGTTAAAATTAATGTAGATATATGACCGAACCTAAGCAACCCTACCTAACCTAACCTAACATATCTTTATAGGTTAGGTTAGGTAGCCGAAAAAGTTAGGTTAGGTTAGGTTAGGTAGTCAAAAAAACATTAATTCATGAAATCTTGGCTTATTAGGCAAATCGGGCCTTGCATAATAGGCTGAGAAGTGTGTTCTGACTACTAGGTACGACATATATATATATATATATATATATATATATATATATATATATATATATTTAATGTCCATTATTATGTAGCTCCAAGTCTATTATCCTAGTGACAATATTGTATATCAAAACCGACCATCAAGGAGTCCCTGGCTGTGTTTCTGCCTACACCGCTGCACCTGTTGGTGATGAGTGTGGCTCACACACACCCGCAGGTCTGGCCAGGTAACTCCACCAAACTTGTTCCGGACAATATATGTTTTTTTTATATATATCTACACAAACTCTGACCAGTCTCGCGATCTTCGCTTTCCAATGTTTACCTTTTGTTTACCTCTGTATGGGTTCGGACCCCGTCTCTGTAGGCGCTGGCCCCTCCCCCTCGCATCCTGGTGCTGACCACTGGCTCTCTCCTTCAGACTGTGGCCGGGGCACTCCAGCGCCCACAACAACCTGGGCACACTTCTTAACGACACCTCGGAAGCCGAGAACCACTTCCGGATGGCCCTGAAGGCCCACCCACACCACGCCCACGCCTACTACAACTTGGCCAACCTCAGACAGTAAGTGACATTTAAGTTACACCATCTTTCGTGTCCTCTGCTTTCTGGTTAACCTCTTACAGCAGATACGTGATCATTTCTCACTGCCTACACCCTCCACGCCCCACACGAGCACAAGTTGTACACCTCACAGGAGGAACAGTATCAGCTTAGTTACACCGTACCGAACCGTACCAGTACCGTACCTAGTTACACCGTACCGAACCGTACCAGTACCGTACCTAGTTACACCGTTGTATGGTACACAGTCCACCCACCACAGTACACACCATTTATACATATGCTACACACATCCACCAACCTAACCTAGCAACGTCAGTAGTTCATGTTCGTAGTATAATAAAAAATTGATTAGAATAAACAAATTTGAAAATAAATAGTTAAAAATAACGAAAATCACTCTGCTTGTTAGTCAAATGGGCCCCTTGCATACTAGGCCAAGTAGTACGGTTGTGGCTAAGGAACCCTTGGCTTCCCTTAGCTTATGTTCTGTGGCTTAAACCTGGACTACAGGAAATAGTTGACCACATCACCCGAATGCACTCGGGCATGGGGTTATATGAGTGCATAAGACTCTCCCCATGCTTATTGTTGGCTGGTGGTACAGTGGTACAGCACTCAGCT
>NC_091153.1:57625795-57630795 GCF_040958095.1 Procambarus clarkii
CACCTACACCAGGGGAGGGAGTCCACTGTTATATCTCCCACCTACACCAGGGGAGGGAGTCCACTGTTATATCTTCCGCCTACACCAGGGGAGGGAGTCCACTGTTATATCTCCCACCTACACCAGGGGAGGGAGTCCTCTACTATATCTTCCACCTACACCAGGGGAGGGAGTCCACTGTTATATCTTCCACCTACACCAGGGGAGGGAGTCCACTGTTATATCTTCCACCTACACCAGGGGAGGGAGTCCTCTGCTATATCTCCCACCTACACCAGGGGAGGGAGTCCTCTGCTATATCTTCCACCTACACCAGGGGAGGGAGTCCACTGTTATATCTTCCACCTACACCAGGGGAGGGAGTCCTCTGCTATATCTCCCACCTACACCAGGGGAGGGAGTCCTCTGCTATATCTTCCTCCAACACCAGGGGAGGGAGTCCTCTGCTATATCTTCCACCTACACCAGGGGAGGGAGTCCACTGTTATATCTCCCACCTACACCAGGAGAGGGAGTCCACTGTTATATCTTCCGCCTACACCAGGGGAGGGAGTCCTCTGCTATATCTTCCTCCTACACCTGATCCTGATTTGACCTGATTTGGTCCTACACCTGATTTGGACCTGATCCAAAGGATACCTGATCAACCAGGCTGTGACTCATACGTCAGGCTGCGAGCAGCCGCGTCTAACAGCCTGGTTGATCAGTCCAGCAACCAGGAGGCCTGGTCGACGACCGGGCCGCGGGGACACTAAGCCCCGGAAGCACCTCAAGGTAGCCTCAAGGTAAGGTACACCAGGGGAGGGAGTCCTCTGCTATATCTTCCACCTACACCAGGGGAGGGAGTCCACTGTTATATCTCCCACCAACACCAGGGGAGGGAGTCCACTGTTATATCTTCCGCCTACACCAGGGGATGGAGTCCACTGTTATATCTCCCACCTACACCAGGGGAGGGAGTCCTCTGCTATATCTTCCTCCTACACCAGGGGAGGGAGTCCTCTGCTATATCATCCGCCTACACCAGGGGAGGGAGTCCACTGTTATATCTCCCACCTACACCAGGGGAGGGAGTCCTCTGTTATATCTTCCACCTACACCAGGGGAGGGAGTCCTCTGCTATATCTTCCGCCTATACCAGGGGAGGGAGTCCACTGTTATATCTTCCACCTACACCAGGGGAGGGAGTCCACTGTTATATCTCCCACCTACACCAGGGGAGGGAGTCCACTGTTATATCTTCCACCTACACCAGGGGAGGGAGTCCACTGTTATATCTTCCACCTACACCAGGGGAGGGAGTCCACTGTTATATCTTCCGCCTACACCAGGGGAGGGAGTCCACTGCTATATCTCCCACCTACACCAGGGGAGGGAGTCCACTGTTATATCTCCCACCTACACCAGGGGAGGGAGTCCACTGTTATATCTTCCGCCTATACCAGGGGAGGGAGTCCACTGTTATATCTTCCACCTACACCAGGGGAGGGAGTCCACTGTTATATCTCCCACCTACACCAGGGGAGGGAGTCCACTGTTATATCTTCCACCTACACCAGGGGAGGGAGTCCACTGTTATATCTTCCACCTACACCAGGGGAGGGAGTCCACTGTTATATCTTCCACCTACACCAGGGGAGGGAGTCCACTGCTATATCTCCCACCTACACCAGGGGAGGGAGTCCCCCAGTGACATGACTCAAGTGCTCAGTGTTCACCACCTTGGTCAGGTGGAAAAGGCAGTTACGCAAAACATAAGCAATTCTTGCAAGGAACACTTTCTCTAACACGATATGGCCCTGGGTCTAAACATGGAGTCTATCTTCACTCTATCTAAACATGGAGTGAATTTCATTCACTCTGGCATTAGAAGCTTCGAACCAGTGACCACCAGAACAGAATGAGCCAGCAGAGCTAACCACTGAGCTACTGAACACTCCACAATATGAGAGAATCTCGAAGATACGCAACTGGAATCCATTTAGGCCTCCCATAGGGGTGCCACTGAGCACATATATATGACTGGGGCGTAGATCTCCTAGTTCCTCTGTGCTCAAGTGGCGGCACTTCAGTCTCAATTGGATACCAGTTGGGCATCTACGAGGGCCACTCTTGTTGTGGTTCGTTCAGTAGCTTGCTGGTTAGAGCTGCTGGCTACCGTTCTGGTGGTCGATGGTTCGAGGCTCCTATTGCCTAAGTGGATTAAGTATTATTATCCACATTCATTGTGGTTAGAAAAGTGCATATACATTATATATATATATATATATATATATATATATATATATATATATATATATATATATATATATATATATATATATATATATGTCGTACGTAGTAGCCAGAACGCACTTCTCAGCCTACTATGCAAGGCCCGATTTGCCTTATAAGCCAAGTTTTCATAAATTAATATATTTTCTCTATTTTTTTTCTTATGAAACGATAAAGCTACCCATTTCATTATGTATGAGGTCAATTTTTTTTATTGGCGTTAAAATTAACTTAGATATATGACCGAACCTAACCAACCCTACCTAACCTAACCTAACCTATCTTTATAGGTTAGGTTAGGTTAGGTAGCCGAAAAAGTTAGGTTAGGTTAGGTTAGGTAGGTTAGGTAGTCGAAAAACAATTAATTCATGAAAACTTGGCTTATTAGGCAAATCGGGCCTTGCATAGTAGGCTGGGAAGTGCGTTCTGGCTACTAGGTACGACATATATATATATATATATATATATATATATATATATATATATATATATATATATATATATATATATATATATATATATATATATATATATATATAATGTGAGAGCGGAAAATAAACAAATTACAAGGTCTAAATACCAAAATTTATATTGAAATGTTTATATTACCAATATAATATCAGATACACCACCCTTGGCGTATGTATGAGGCTTTGATTGCTCATTATTTATATTGCATAAAATTTAAACTATAGTTATATAAATCCCCCCTTTCCTCTGCTTCAGTTATATGAACCTCCTTTCCCCTCTCCCTCAGTTGCATCACCCCCCCCCCCCTCCCCTCTTTCTCTGTCTCGCTGTGAAAATACAATTTTTAAATATAAAAGGGACGAGACAACCGCACAAAGCTGGTCACGAGACTTCCACCAGTATATTGATATACATTGTCTTGTTAATGTCCAAGGTTCACAAGTGAGCCTTTGTTGTTTGTGGCCACCCGTTGTTTGTGGCTATCCCGTTGTTTGTGGCCAACCCGTTGTTTGTGGCCAACCCGTTGTTTGTGGCCAACCCGTTGTTTGTGGCCAACCCGTTGTTTGTGGCCAACCCGTTGTTTGTGGCCAACCCGTTGTTTGTGGCCAACCCGTTGTTTGTGGCCAACCCGTTGTTTGTGGCCAACCCGTTGTTTGTGGCTATCCCGTTGTTTGTGGCCAACCCGTTGTTTGTGGCCAACCCGTTGTTTGTGGCCAACCCGTTGTTTGTGGCTATCCCGTTGTTTGTGGCCAACCCGTTGTTTGTGGCCAATCCGTTGTTTGTGGCCAACCCGTTGTTTGTGGCTATCCCGTTGTTTGTGGCCAACCCGTTGTTTGTGGCTATCCCGTTGTTTGTGGCCAACCCGTTGTTTGTGGCCAACCCGTTGTTTGTGGCCAACCCGTTGTTTGTGGCTATCCCGTTGTTTGTGGCCAACCCGTTGTTTGTGGCCAACCCGTTGTTTGTGGCCACCCGTTGTTTGTGGCTATCCCGTTGTTTGTGGCCAATCCGTTGTTTGTGGCCACCCGTTGTTTGTGGCTATCCCGTTGTTTGTGGCCAACCCGTTGTTTGTGGCCAACCCGTTGTTTGTGGCCAACCCGTTGTTTGTGGCCAACCCGTTGTTTGTGGCCAACCCGTTGTTTGTGGCCAACCCGTTGTTTGTGGCCAACCCGTTGTTAGTGGCCAACCCGTTGTTTGTGGCCAACCCGTTGTTTGTGGCCAACCCGTTGTTTGTGGCCAACCCGTTGTTTGTGGCCAACCCGTTGTTTGTGGCCAACCCGTTGTTTGTGGCCAACCCGTTGTTTGTGGCCAACCCGTTGTTTGTGGCCAACCCGTTGTTTGTGGATATCCCGTTGTTTGTGGCCAACCCGTTGTTTGTGGCCAACCCGTTGTTTGTGGCCAACCCGTTGTTTGTGGCTATCCCGTTGTTTGTGGCCAACCCGTTGTTTGTGGCCAATCCGTTGTTTGTGGCCAACCCGTTGTTTGTGGCTATCCCGTTGTTTGTGGCCAACCCGTTGTTTGTGGCCAACCCGTTGTTTGTGGCCAACCCGTTGTTTGTGGCCAACCCGTTGTTTGTGGCCAACCCGTTGTTAGTGGCCAACCCGTTGTTAGTGGCCAACCCGTTGTTAGTGGCCAACCCGTTGTTAGTGGCCAACCCGTTGTTTGTGGCTATCCCGTTGTTTGTGGCCAACCCGTTGTTTGTGGCTATCCCGTTGTTTGTGGCCAACCCGTTGTTTGTGGCCAACCCGTTGTTTGTGGCCAACCCGTTGTTTGTGGCCAACCCGTTGTTTGTGGCCAACCCGTTGTTTGTGGCCAACCCGTTGTTAGTGGCCAACCCGTTGTTAGTGGCCAACCCGTTGTTTGTGGCCAACCCGTTGTTTGTGGCCATGCCGTTGTTTGTGGCCAACCCGTTGTTAGTGGCCAACCCGTTGTTAGTGGCCAACCCGTTGTTTGTGGCCAACCCGTTGTTTGTGGCCATGCCGTTGTTTGTGACCAACCCGTTGTTTGTGGCCAACCCGTTGTTAGTGGCCAACCCGTTGTTAGTGGCCATCCCGTTGTTAGTGGCCAACCCGTTGTTTGTGGCCAACCCGTTGTTTGTGGCCATGCCGTTGTTTGTGGCCAACCCGTTGTTAGTGGCCAACCCGTTGTTAGTGGCCAACCCGTTGTTAGTGGCCAACCCGTTGTTTGTGGCCAACCCGTTGTTTGTGGCCATGCCGTTGATTGTGACCAACCCGTTGTTTGTGGCCAACCCGTTGTTT